>NC_043993.1:11251684-11526684 GCF_902150065.1 Myripristis murdjan | reverse complement strand
ACAACAACAACAACAACAACAACAACAACAATAATAATAATAATAATAATAATAATAATAATAATAATAATAACAACAACAACAACAACAACAATAATAATAATAATAATAAATATGCTGCTGCGGATGATGATGATGATAATAATAATAATAATAATAATAATAATTATTATTATTATTATTATTAGTAGTAGTAGTAGTAGTAGTAGTAGTAGTAGTGGTGGTGGTGGTGTGGTGGTGGTGGTGTTACTACTACTACGAGTATTTATTTGTTTATTTATTTAAAAGTTTTCTCAACCTCAGTTTTATCCTGGAGGATATAGCTGTATAGCTAACTATAGAGAACCGCAATGACACGCTGAAATTCTATAGAAATATTCTGTGTAGGCCAACAGTGGTATAATTACAGCGACACCAAAGGACATCATTAAAAAGTACGGCGGAGATCACTAAACCCACCACTGAGCACAATATGCTCACTTAATTAAACTCCATACAATGAATATTTTAAGAAATTACTGCGTCAGGGGCCTTGACGTAAAAAAAAAAAAAAAAAAAAAAAAAAAAAAAAGTTGAGGAGTCCTAATTAAATGCATGCATGATAGTTTGGAGTTCGGACGCTGTTGGGCGCTCTCGGCCCGTGAGAGGAGTCCGTCCTGCCCGGTGAAGACGCTCCAGCTCGGAGTCTCAAGCCAAACTCGGCAGCGTCTCGGGCTTCACACCGGAGCGCACGGGCATGCCGGCCACCGCAGGGGCGCGTTGACGGGTCAGACAAGAGGAAAAGGAGGAGGAGAAGATGCTCGCGCACCGGCCCTGTGGGAGCTGTGGGACCCCTGGTGTTGGTGGGAGCGGAAGGCGTGAGGACGGCGCTGTCAATCCGGATTTAACCAAATCTGCAACCGGCTGTCGTTACGCAGGGAGGAGAGGTGCCGCCTGGCAGTAATCCGCTTGCCAGGAGGAGCAGGGAATCCCTATCCAGTGTGTGTGTGTGTGTGTGTGTGTGTGTGTGTGTGTGTGTGTGTGTGTGTGTGTGTGTGTGTGTGTGTGTGTGTGTGTGTGTGTGTGAGAGAGAGAGAGAGAGAGAGAGAGAGAGAGAGAGAGAGAGGCGGGGAGAGAGAGTTTGAAGGGCTCTCAGCCTTGAGCCGGGCAGGGACGGGGAGAGTTGACAGGAGTCTGGTGATATTTGGAGCCTTTGTCTCGCTGTTTGAAGCCCAAATGAGCCGATTCACACAGACGCTGCGCTGCTGAACTGAGCAAAGTCACCAGTCAAACCTTCAGCTGCTGGAATTTCACTTTCTTACATGACAGAGACATCATGAGCGGACCGACAAACGGTAAGATATGAATGTGAACGGGCGTGCGTGCGTGCGTGTCTGTGTGTGTCATGAGCAACCTGGGTTAGCTGCACTTCTGTAATCTGCCTAATCAATAACAAGTGTCCTGGGAGAGTTTAACCTCAAATAGGGACATAACAGCCCTGTACTGAGGTATTGATCACTGACCCCTTTATTGATAATGTATTTCATCATGTCATTAGATAGCTCTGTCTATGAGGATTAGTCTCGGCTGGAACACATATTGAGGTGGTTTATCAATAGCTGACAGCCTTCATCAATGTTTTTGTCACTGTGAGCAGTTTTTGAATCATACTGGTGACAGTATGCAGACAAGAAATTCCTACTTGCAGTCATTGGATTCTGTCAGGAGTTCAAAAATTGTTACTTTGCAAATCAGCCACACCAAATGAGTTATTGATTAAGCTATTGAGGTGCTTGCATTTTTTTTTTCCAGCAAGAAATAAGGAATGCAGCATTTTAACATATAATCAACCACTCAAGTATGACAGTCAAAAAGACCCATATGACAGCTCAATTGTTAGGTTGAGATAGCGAAGCCCAAATAACAACAGCAGTTCTTTGATAACCTGTAAAGAATACAAATTACCATTGGTGTAAACTGCAGTCAGCATATATAAAATATTTCAGTTTTCCAATATCATACCACATTCAGTGGATATTTAATTATTAAGGTGAAACAACCAAATTCCTAAATCTGTTTTTCAAGGCTGTATTTCACATGACTGTCACCCTGATTTCCAGCTACCAGGCGCTCCCACCCTACAGAGATATAATAAGAGCTCCAACTGGGCTGCACTCCGATACAATTGCAACCATGTCAGCGTCATCGAACAATTTTAACCCCAAAAAATCTCCAACAGAAAGGGGGGGATTATCTTTTGGCTGACTAGTTTGGTTCCCTATATGGCAGACCTTGTTTTTAATCCAGCCCATCTATCTACAAAATCAAAGGTCAGCTCAGCACAGGGCCATTAAGCTGCTGGGACAGTAAAGCAGCACCCCATAGATCCAGCAGAGATTACACAGAGAAGCAAAACCTGAATTCCTGTGCTTATATAAGGCATGGTTGACAAAATACAACACTAATAAAAAAAAAAAAAAAAAGTTTTTTGGAAGTTAACCTCTTGGTGGGCAGATGTGGTGCCAGTTAGCACTGTAAAATACAGCGATATTTAAAAATTTCCTCTTTATTCATGAGTTTTTCTTGCTGTTCTGTGCAGTTGAAGTCTGCATGGTAATATCAGGGTGTCAGTGCTCATTCCTGCACAGTGAACTTCTGTGATGCGACGTAATGCAGTGACATTGTTGTGTCCTCTAAACACATCATGCACAGAGAGGAGCAGTGATACCGATGCAACATTCCTGGCCACTCACAGCTCTATTTTAACGTCACACTGAACAAGATTCAAGCTTTATGCAGATCAGCATTTGAACAGTTTAATTCAAAATGTGCTATCATAAATGACGCCTGCTTGTGGATGATTTCATGAAAGTAAAGCACATCATGGGTTATTAATAAGTCCTTTGCTTGCAAAATGTCATGTTTTTGAGGATAAAATATTTGACCTATGGATTTCAGGCAGATTTGCAGATTTTTTCAGTGATGGATTTCAGAAAGAAAGTGTTTTGGAATTAAGCTCTCCATTTTTATTCTAAGATATTTTATCCATAGAGTTCATGAGTTCACTTTCTCAGAGCTTCTAAGCAGAGTCTTATGCAGGACAGCTTGAAGTGCTGAGGCAAGAAATGGCCATATTTTCTGAACCACATACTAATATCATTTATTAACCTTCTTGTTGCCAGTTGTGGTGAAAGTATACAGTGTACATGTTATGATACAGTGTTATTCTGCACTGATGACAGCCAGGACTTAAATCAGCTAACGAAATCGCTACTTGACTTTCTGCCATAGTTTTCTGTCAGCTAATCAGTTTTCTTAGTGAGGAATTCATATTTCAGCATTTAAAATATTACATATCCCAGCCAAGTAATCAAGTCAGAAAAGGTCCTAACAACTGGTTTTACACAATGCTATACACAGTCTTTGTTGTCTTGCAAAAGAACCTCTCTTGATGAAGATGAAGATGAAAATAAAACATTGTGTTGCTATGAGCTATCATCAGACCTTTGCTTACAACATCTTATGCCTTTTGAGGATAAATTTGCTGACTTTTCTTTGTTAGTTAATGGATATGTAGCATTTTATCAAAAAATTGTAATTCATCTTGGTGGAGGTAGAAGCAAGAAATGGCAGCTTCTGCACCTAAAATTATGACTTCTTTTTCATTCCATTGAAAAACACATAAACATTTAAATTTTTACGTGTTCATTTGATGCTTCATTTGAGACACGTAAAATGTGAGTCAATAAGCCTCAGTGCCTACATCACCAACCTTGCAAGCCATCAGTATCAAAGAGATTAAGGCTCTGAGCCATAGTGCCCAGGCAATATTCCTGTGATCCTACAATGGTAATGTAACACAGAAGTGCACAGAAAAGAAATGAGAAAACCGAGAGGTAACAAGAGAGTTAGAGGGGAATTATTTTTACCTCAGGTTCAGAACATGTTAGGCTGAGTAGAGTAGACGATATGGAAGTGGGGATGTGATTCAGTGGGAGGAGAAGGATGTGAGGTTTTTCCTAAAGTGAGTTTTGAACCTACTGTGGAAGACAGGGAGGGACTCTGCTGTCCTGACTGGAGAGGGAAGTTTATTGCATCAGTGAAACCATTGTCGGTAAACCAACATCAAATCAACAGGAACAAGGAAACATGGCATCCCTTATTATTATAATTACTGATGCTCAAGTCCCCAGTCAGTAACTAAGATGTCACCTTGTTTTGAACTGTAATTGTAGTTCCCTTTGGGCCATTTAGCGTTGTTTTGAATGCTGGAATGCAGTGGTGGGTTGCATCATTCCCGTATGTTTCAGCAAAATCAAACAAATAAACAGACATTGTGCTGGACCACTTAGGCCAATCTGTGTAATTAAAAAAATGCCAAAACTGAGCAATCAGTTGCTTTGTTCCATTAAGTTTCAAGAAAACCCAATCCACGACATCCCAGATATTGTGCTCGATTTGCAGAAAGTTGAATCAATGTAGCAGTGGATCAATCAGTTTTATGTTAAAAATGCTGGTGTTACCCAATTAAATTTTGCAGTCTTGCTGAGACATTCACTCCACAAATTTGTCAAAACTGTGTAGAGATGCTGGACTTGAGGCATGGGTTTACTCAGGCTGAGGTTAGGTGAAGGATCTGGGCCTGTTATAAATAATATAGGCTTGGGCTAGCGACTGGTGGTACCCATCATGCCTTGTGTGGAACACAGCTAAACACATACATACCCAGAGCTGTCCCTGGCCAAGTTGGGGCCCTAAGAAAATTTTGCTCTGAGGCCCCCTGGTACTCCTGCCCCCCAAGTGTACAACAGGTACAAAACCAGTGCATAACAAAATGCCGCTTAACATAATGAATTAATAATAGCAAAAAAAATATTTCAACAACAGATGTCATCTGGAGTGTATATACAGCAGGTTATTACGAGCTGTAGTTACATTTAAAAATTAAGCGACCTCTAGTGGTCATGTCAAGAACAACTCTTTGGTGTCGTACTAAGTGAGCGAAAACCTCTACATTTAGAAGCTGATGGGATGGTGAGTGGGCAAACCAAAGTGACTTCCATGCAGGCGACCTGAGATTAAATCCAGGCTCAATAGTGTTTATTTTTAGGTTAGCCAGCTAATATTGGCTAGTCGTACTTGCACAAGTGGCAGCTTTTGTTTAACATCAAGCTGCTAATATCGCTTTTTTCCTAACCCTAACCCCAACATTTTCCTCACCTCAAGCAAGTACTTTTAGTGGCTAGCAGGCTAGATAGTGGTCAGCTCATTCAGGAAACACTCCTGTTGGTCGAATCAGAAGGTTGGAACAAACTGGGTTGGAGGACTTGTTTCGTCAGTCATTACAGCGACACATGCACTAGATGACAGACTTCCACTGACTTGACTTGGTGTGTGTGGGCCTCGCGAACTGTTCACACCGGGGACACTGCAGCGGTAGAGGAGAGCGTGGGTCCTCATGTTGTGCTGGGGGCCTCATGAGGACCTTCGCACAGCGCATGCTCTGCATATAGGGAGGGCCCGTCCTGTACTGATGAATTTATTTGGTGGATTCATTTGTTGGCAATGACACAAAACTAAGCATAACATCTGAATCAAGAAAAAATGTCCGTCACTCCTCAAATTTTGGTGGAAATGTGATCAGTGGTGTCCACATGACAGACAGACTGATAGATCTGTGCTGATCTATAGTCCCTCTTTGGATCTCATTGCAGAAGATTTAAGGAAAAGTGTAAACAAAACAAGCACCATAAAATCAAGACGGAGCATGAAAGTAACATATAAAAAGTGGAGGTCAAGAACAAGAAGCATGAAGAGGGTCCAGAATAGTGGCGTCTGCCTCCTTAACACCTCAGTTAGACCATGAGACAGGTTGTACTGTGGGCGGGAACGCTGCTGTTTATCCTGCAGGGGCCACATTTTACTATCAGGACTATGTTTTTTTAATGTTTTACCTTACATTTTAATCTGAAATGTTTATGAGGCTGGAGCAACATGGCAGTGGCCCGATGAAAACTGCCACCTTTTTTTTATGGGCACTTAGTTTTTTATGAATTTATCTATATATTTTATGTTTTATGTTGAGGTTTTACTAAATTATTGTGGCTTGGCTGTTTTCTGCTTGTGGGCACTGTAAAAAAAAATATCTCAAGGTAATTCATCTCAAGTCACACATTTTGTTTAAAAAAAAAAAGTGGAAAAACTCAAAGAGGAATGCACTTTATTTTGGAAGACAGAGGTGTTGTGGACAGTGGCGCATTAAAACAGACTATTTTACACACACACACACACACACACACACACACACACACACACACACATATATATATTTATACACCCATACATGCATGCACACATACCATCAGATGTATCTGCATCTGTTTCATCCACCAGAATATACACCGCTTAAACCTATTAGCACACACACACACACACACACACACACACACACACACACACACACACACACACACACACACACACACACACACACACACACACACACAGGTGGCTCAGATCTTTCTGTGTCTGTAGTTCCAGGCCCTGTGCTGCCATCTGGCTAGAGAAGCAATGCCAGCTTCTGTGGTGGGGACACACACATACTCTCTCTCTCGCTCTCTCAGTCAAACACACACACACACACACACACGCACACACAGACACACACACATTGATGATACGATTTGCTGCTAGGAAGATTTTTGTCCCAGTTTTTCTACTGTTTTTTTCTTCTTGAGAACATTTATAGAGCCACACAACTCTCTCTCTCTCTCTGTCTGTCTGTGTGTGTCTCTCTCTCACTCTCTCTCTCTCCTGCTGTCACCAGCTTAACCTGCCAGCATGTTGTGTTTGCTGGGATTGCATAATACTCTGGCATATAGTCGAGCATCATTTAATGTAACAGAATAGAAGAGAATACAGTAGGACAGAACTTTCCTGAGTGCTTCAGTGGGGCAGACTCCTCCATGTCGCACAGGGACTGGAGTGCAGCGCACGACAGCATTCAGAATCACAGCAGCACTGAAGTTTCATGTCAGTTCAGTCATCATCTCGTGAATTGCATTCACAGTGAAAGTATGTTTCACCCCACAGTCACTTTTACTAAAGTTTTGCTTTGTAAGGCTGATTTGTCTCGTTGTTTTATCAAACCAGAGACTCTCTCTCTCTCTCTCTCTCTCTCTCTCTCTCTCTCTCTCTCTCTCTCTCTCTCTCTCTCTCACTATCTCTCTCTGCACGTGTGTGTGTGTGTGTGTGTGTGTGTGTGTGTGTTTGTGTGTGTGTGTGTGTGTGTGTGTTTGTGCTTCAGACAGAGTAAAGAAAAGGCTAGCTCCACTAAGAGGGATTTGAACAGTTTCATAAGAGAGGATGAAAGACGTGTAATCCGAAAATGGCCCCTCCATGCCCTTTTCAGTTTTTAGTGGTCTGCGTGTGTGTTTGTGTTTGTGTGTTTGTGTGTGTGTGTGTGTGTGTGTGTGTGTGGGTGGGTGTCTGGGTGTGTGTGTGTGTTGTGTTCTGCAAGAATATTTGGTAACAAACACTCACACCATACCTTACTGAATACCACATGTCCCTGTGACAGTCACTAAGCCACCCCTGCCCCCAACACATAACACAGACACAAACAACACACACACACACACACACACACACACACACACACACAACCACCTGTCTAATAATGAATGGTTTTAAGTCGTGCTGATCTCTTGGCAGAGTGCAAGATTCTCCGGGAGCCACTACTAGTGACCAAGTCACTATCAATGACTAAGCCGTCATCATCTCCTCCTATAAGCTGTGTGTGTGTGTGTGTGTGTGTGTGTGTGTGTGTGTGTGTGGCTCAGTCTCTTTTTTTATGCATCTGTCTGTGTGTAGGTTTGTGTATTTTCCTCATTCTTTCACATGTCCTGCATACTTCACAGCCCTTGAGGTGCAGAGTTTCATTGGGAGCTATTTCCTGTTTCCTGCCTAAGAAAACTGTTCCCTAATTGATATTCATTCTCACAAATTTTCAGCGGTTTGAGCTCCACAGCTGAATACCCATCCAGCCCCGCTCTATTGGCATGAAAGGGAGACAGGAAAGAAACTGTTTCCTCACTGGAAACTTCACCCAATCGCAGAGAATGTCTCTGGATGTATAGATCGCACCAGCAGTGAGAGGGAAAATATCTCGTATTTTAGATGTACTTTTCCTTACAAGCGATCAACCACATTCTACATTTTTTCCATATTTAACACAGCTGAGGCCTCAAAGTGACAATGAATAGCCATGTTGCTCTCCTCTCCTCAGCAGTTCAGTACCAGTCGGGTCTTTATGGAGGAACCAGCAGCAGCAGCAGCAGTCCTCTGTCTGGACGGGGAAGCTCCTCCATCGTGTGTGAGCGCTGCGGGGAGGCCTGCCGTGGGGAGGTGGTGCGCGTCAAGAACACACACTTCCACGTGCACTGTTTCACCTGCCAAGGTAACCCCCGCCCCACCACACACACACAGACACACACACACACAGACACACGTATGCATGCACTCATTACACATCCACACACTCCACACTTCATACATATATATATATACAGTACAGGCCAAAAGTTTGGACACACCTTCTCATTCAATGCGTTTTCTTTATTTTCATGACTATTTACATTGTAGATTCTAACTGAAGGAATCAAAACTATGAATGAACACGTGGAGTTATGTACTTAACAAAAAAAGGTGAAATAACTGAAAACATGTTTTATATTCTAGTTTCTTCAAAATAGCCACCCTTTGCTCTGATTACTGCTTTGCACACTCTTGGCATTCTCTCCATGAGCTTCAAGAGGTAGTCACCTGAAATGGTTTTCCAACAGTCTTGAAGGAGTTCCCAGAGCTGTTTAGCACTTGTTGGCCCCTTTGCCTTCACTCTGCGGTCCAGCTCACCCCAAACCATCTCGATTGGGTTCAGGTCCGGTGACTGTGGAGGCCAGGTCATCTGCCGCAGCACTCCATCACTCTTCTTCTTGGTCAAATAGCCCTTACACAGCCTGGAGGTGTGTTTGGGCTCATTGTCCTGTTGAAAAATAAATGATGGTCCAACTAAACCCTACCCGGATGGGATGGCATGTCGCTGCAGGATGCTGTGGTAGCCATGCTGGTTCAGTGTGCCTTCAATTTTGAATAAATCCCCAACAGTGTCACCAGCAAAACACCCCCACACCATCACACCTCCTCCTCCATGCTTCACAGTGGGAACCAGGCATGTGGAATCCATCCGTTCACCTTTTCTGCGTCTCACAAAGACACGGCGGCTGGAACCAAAGATCTCAAACTTGGACTCATCAGACCAAAGCACAGATTTCCACTGGTCTAATGTCCATTCCTTGTGTTTCTTGGCCCAAACAAATCTCTTCTGCTTGTTGCCTCTCCTTAGCAGTGGTTTCCTAGCAGCTATTTGACCATGAAGGCCTGATTGGCGCAGTCTCCTCTTAACAGTTGTTCTAGAGATGGGTCTGCTGCTAGAACTCTGTGTGGCATTTATCTGGTCTCTGGTCTGAGCTGCTGTTAACTTGCGATTTCTGAGGCTGGTGACTCGGATGAACTTGTCCTCAGAAGCAGAGGTGACTCTTGGTCTTCCTTTCCTGGGTCGGTCCTCATGTGTGCCAGTTTCGTTGTAGCGCTTGATGGTTTTTGCGACTCCACTTGGGGACACATTTAAAGTTTTTGCAATTTTCCGGACTGACTGACCTTCATTTCTTAAAGTAATGATGGCCACTCGTTTTTCTTTAGTTAGCTGATTGGTTCTTGCCATAATATGAATTTTAACAGTTGTCCAATAGGGCTGTTGGCTGTGTAGTAACCTGACTTCTGCACAACACAACTGATGGTCCCAACCCCATTGATAAAGCAAGAAATTCCACTAATTAACCCTGATAAGGCACACCTGTGAAGTGAAAACCATTTCAGGTGACTACCTCTTGAAGCTCAGAGAGAGAATGCCAAGAGTGTGCAAAGCAGTAATCAGAGCAAAGGGTGGCTATTTTGAAGAAACTAGAATATAAAACATGTTTTCAGTTATTTCACCTTTTTTTGTTAAGTACATAACTCCACATGTGTTCATTCATAGTTTTGATGCCTTCAGTGAGAATCTGCAATGTAAATAGTCATGAAAATAAAGAAAACGCATTGAATGAGAAGGTGTGTCCAAACTTTTGGCCTGTACTGTATATATATATATACTTATAAATATATCTATATACACATTCACATCTCACAGATTTTTCAGAGGATGAATAAATAAATAAATATTCTCCTTCCACCCACCATGCACACACGCACACACACACACACACACAAAAACAGCCTTGGAGTATTGCTTAGACTGACAAGGATTCCACCCACCATCACTCTGCATAATTGAATATTAAATAATTATCACTATTCAGGCAGGAAGGAGCCAGTGCAGCTGAATGAGTAGTAGATTTTATCTTTACTTGAACTGAACAGAGCATTGTATCTGCCGTGATTAAAGCCAATTTCAAAATGTAAGAGGAATATTGTCATTGGCACTGCCCCTATTCCATGAACACAAACTAGGGCTGCAACTAACTAATGATGATTTTCATTGTCATTATATCGATTCTTTTTAATTAGTAATTTAGTCTGTAATGTTGCTTTTAGTCTAGCTAACTGTACATGACGCTGCAAAGCTTTGCTGGTGACGTCATGACCGTTGAAGGTGTGTGTGGTATTTGAATGGATCACAGAATTGGACTTGCAGCGTGATGAGATCAGGTTGGTCCTCAACAGACTGTGTCAGACTTCACTGAAGTAGCCAACCACAAGTGGCATTTGATTTTGAAGTAGCCAAAACAACAGGTCAATATCCGTTCTACTGCATTCAATTTCTGTGGCAACAACACATACAAATAAGCCAGCTTCAGCTTTCTTGTTTCTAAGCGGCAGAATTAGAATGGAGAAAGGTGGGGCGGGAGTTTGTGGTAATGCAATATTGTATTTAATCATGCACAGAGTCACAGTCACAACACATTAGCCTTGTTTCTCTCTCCTCTACTCTTTTTTTTTTCTGTTTCACTGTACATGTGTGCATTTCTGTGTGTGTGCTCACATGCTTGCGCTCCACCAGCGAGCAGGTGGGACAGCACGCACCAATAGAGGTCTGGAGTCAGCAGCTAGCCTAGCAGTGCTGTCAGCAGGTTTTGAGCCGATAGAGAGACTCCAACCCGCTAACCTCCTTTCACAGGCCTGGATCCACACAGTTCCACAGCCTGGTGAAACACAGCGCTGCTTTCACTGTTTGATCTGCCAGTAACATCGCCTGAATACACTCAGTCAGCAGGCACCGGGAGGACTGAGGAGGAAGCTGCTCCGCTTTTCAAGACAAATCTGTTATGGGCTATTCATGCATCCTCTCAGGCTATAGTGCAGATATTGAAAATAAACAACCAAAATAACCAAGCCTGTTTGCTTGTTTGTGTCCCTGAATAATTGATTCATTGGCTGATTGACTGGTCGATTGTTGCACTCATTCCTCCAGACTGCACACAGCCACAGTTATCATTGAGGGCAGGGTCCTCTCTGTGATCTTAAAGTATTTATTGTGCACAATTGATCTCAGAGAGTAAGCTTAGTGACTGTTCGCTAATGGACTGCAGGCTAAGTAGACATCAGCTGATGAAATGGGCAAGAATCAAATCGTCAGCTTTTAGCACACAGGCGTCTATTTTTTTCCCCCCTTCCTCTGCTCATTATCTTTTCCTTCCTCCCCCTCTCTGCCTCTTCTCTCGCTCTTTGTTTCTAGCTGTGAAACCTGAAGAATTACAATGCCCCTTTGTTTAGTAAACAATGTAAGCTCCTCTTAGAGTGTCCATTAAAGATTGGAGAGAGATTTTACTGGAACAAAACAACGGGACAGGAGGGGAAGCCGAGGAGATAAAGGAAGGGAGAGATTTGGGAGAAATGGAAAATAGAAATCTCAGTTTCATTACACCCCTGTCGGCATTCTCCTCTCCTCTCTCCTTCCTCCTTGTGCTCTATCTTTTCCACTCTATTGTCTTTGAAGTCCCCGGCCCTCGAGCACGTGACCCCGTTGGATCATTGCCTGTGGTACCCAGCGAGGTGTCTCTTTACTGGTTGTTTTGTATTTTATTTTTTGGTATTAAAACAGCCCTTTGTTTTGCAAGCCTGTAACCTCAATAAATACAGATTTTTATTCCTAAAGCAAGAGTGTAAGAAGCCCCACCCACTCTCACTCTGTTCTCTCTGTTTTTATCCATCATTCTGTTGCAGTCAGTTCAGTTCACTTCAGTTCAATTCAATTCAATTCAGTTTAATCCAGTTCAGTTCCGTTCAGTTCATTTCATTTCAATTCAATTCAATTTCATTCCATTCAATCCAGTTTAGTTTAGTTCAGTTTAATCCAGCCTTGCCTAGCCCAATTCAAATGACCTTTATTGGCGTGAAATACAAATGTAGTCACACAATTGGACATAAATAGAAATTAAAATAATAATGACAACAGTAACATAAGAGAAAGAGGAAATTATTCTAAAAGCACAAATAGTCAGTCAAACAGTTGATCTTTTTTATTATTTATTTTTGAAGTTTCTTTGTCCTTGCTTTAAGACAAATAAAGGTGTATCTTACAGCTAATGCGGTATACTCATTTCTTCCTCAAAAAATATATTGGATTTTATCACTTAGGGGAAGATTAGATAGATTAGATTTTGTAATGCGCCGGTATTTTGTTCAATGTAAGAGGAAGTGCGGCTCTCTGTCTCTGTGATCCGTCCATTTATTTGATCGCACTCATGCAAATGCATAAGAGCTCCAGAGAAGAATGCATCCCATGTTGATGATGCAAACTGATGAGGAAAGACAGTGACAGGACGGCAGACATGTGCTGGATGGACTGATCGATAACCTCATTGATACCTCCCCTGGGTCCTCCTGTCTCTTCCTGTCTTCCTCTCTATACTCATTCTTTCATTTCGCTGTCTACTTCTCTTTCTCCTCACATATGATGCCTTCTGCTTTCCCCCTCTTCTAATCTCTCCCTCGACTCCCATCTCTCTTCTCCTCTCTTCTCCTCTCTTCTCCTCTTCTCTTCTCTTCTCTTCTCTTCTCTTCTCTTCTCTTCTCTTCTCTTCTCTATTCTTCACTTTTCTTCTCTCTCCAAAATTAGGCTATGCACATCATTACTAAATCTCGCAGCATCTCTTTTATAGGGTACAAATGAAGTAATCGCTGGAGAAAATAAGAACGAAAGCCCCGAACGCACTGATTCTTGCTCCTTGTAATTTTTATGCCTGCAATGTTTCATCCAAACGTGTGTCTCTGTCACTTCATTGCACTTTGAAAACTTTCAAATGTGCATCGACTTGAAAAGCCATGTGTCCATTGTCATTTTAAAATCCCGTTATCTAAAGACTGTTTTGTCTTGAGCATGCATAATTAAAGAAATGTCGAGTGCATGTGTAGGGTGCACTTGGATGGATCGTGCGGCTGTACGTGTGTTGGCCTTCCAGAAGGATTCAAGGCAGAGTTGTATGATTCTTCTGAAAGTGCAGAAGTGCACAAAGTGAAGCATAGTGAAACAAGGTTCAGTGTCTTTTATCAGTGTTAGTGAACATTGAGCCATACAGACAGTCATGGATGGCTAGATGGCTTCTTTAGAGATTTCAAGGACAACGTCTGAAGCGCTAACCACTGTATCAGCTCGGCTACACCCGCTGCACAGCACACTGACTCATATTTTATGTCCGTGCCCTTCTATGGGAGTGTGTATGCGTGCTGAATGTATGCATGCACATGCTGGGTCAGTGTGCCGGTGTCCCTGCATGTGTCTCTGCATGCTTGTGTATGTTTTTATGTGCATCCAGTCGCTAATTCAGAAGAATGAGACAGTCAACATGTGTGTAAAGCCTCCAGGATGTCTTGTTTTTTCCATCCATCTTCTTTTATATCCCTTCTTTTTAAATCTATTTTTTTCTCTCCATCTTTCTTTCCCTTGCCTCTTTGCGTGCGCCGCAGGCAGTAAACAAAGTGATCATTATCTACTGTCTTTGTGCCAATTGTTTATCTGTGCATGTGTGTGTGTGCATGGGTGTGTGTTTGAATCTGGGGGTGGATTGATGAAGTCAGCTTGTGTGTGTGTGTGTGTGTGTGTGTGGGTCCATCCCTGCAGTGCTTCAGTCTAAGAGGGTACCAGTCACTGTGAAGAGATGTGAGGAAAAAGTGTTGAAATACAAACTGCAGCTGAACTGAGCCTTGAAGAGCAGAGGGAAGAGAAGAGACTGGTGAAGGATGAGTCTGGTTGAGTGGAGAGTGAAAACAAGAGTAGAAAGGGAAGGTGTTTGAGTGACTTTGGCAACGGAGGCCAATTTTAATTTACTGTGCCCTGAAATACACATTCTATTCATTCTACATCTACGAAGGTCTTTTCCTCATTCCCTTATTCTAGTTTTATGGAGAGGAAGTCAGCATGACAAAGTCCATCCTATCTATCTATCTATCTATCTATCTATCTATCTATCTATCTATCTATCTATCTATTCTTCATTAACAACATACTTTCAGTTCTATGTGAAGCTTTCATGTTCAAACACTTCGGTGAGGACATGCTGCACTACTTAAGACTACTCAGGACATAAAATGGATAATTTCTTTATAATTATTATGGACATGGATACCCTACGTATTGCGAAGGAAATGTCAGTTGTGGTTAATCTGATGAAGGCACAAGAACACTAAAATGTCAGCTTTCTTACAAGAAAGCGATGCTGAATTACATTTTGTGTTGCCTGTTGATGAGTGCTGTTACTAATACTCAACTATTATTTTTTATGTCCACATAATTCATGGTGCACCAGTAGGCATGGATAAAAATCCCTCTGATCTGACCTGCTGGAAAAGGAGAGCTTGATTCAGCTGCCAGAGCACCGCTGGCAGTACGGGAGCCGTCTTGCTGGTGCTGACTCAGCACACAGAGTGGGCTAATTCAAGATAACCTTCAATTTTGGGGACAGCAGGTGGAGCCGGGAAAGGTCAGGAGGGGTCACGGTGAGGTGACGCGGGGTCTCCCTCCACAGATCCGTGCCACAGATGCGTCTGAAATGACTGGGAACTATAAACTTTGAGCTCCTGTCAGCAAGTTCAAGTGGCAGCTGGACCTGGAAGAACTGTCCTGCCTGAGGGACCAATGGATAAACTATAATAGGGACAAACTGTAATAACATAATGAAATCTGAAAAACCAAATCTGCCAGTAAGTGAAATATTGTGGATCACAAACATTTGCACCATGGATAGAAGTAAGTCTTGACCCCTGAATGACCCTGAGTGGATCTGTGAGCTGAGCTGTGAACATTAGCTAATGTAGATGGAAAAGAAAAAAAAAAAAAAAAAAAAAAAAAAAACACACACACACAGACCTACCTGCTGATTTACTGATGTGTTCTTTTTTTGGCCAGTTAATGTGGAAATAGTTAAAAATAATAATCCATGACAGTTTCCTATAAATATTAATTCTGGTGCTGCACCTTCTGTGTGGAAAGAACTACTGAGCATTGCTACCAAAGGATCTATCAGGTTGATGCTCACGTGATAATAGTTTCAGTACTGACACTTTCCTCCTTTAAAGATGCTCTAATCACACAGTTAAGTAGAAAGGGTGCAGGGCCGTTTCCTCATAGAGAGTAGCAGCATGTAGTCACACATTCAAATGTTACTTGATGGTCTTGGCCATATAAATAATGACATTAAACATATCCCAGCTGAAACTTAAGCCTGTGTCAGTGGACAGAAAATGCCACAGCTGACCTAAACCATCATGCGTGTAGCCGGTACTGTGAGGGCAGTTTTTGGAAATGGCCTGTGATCTTAGAGTCTAAATATACTAGAGGCCTCTCTGGAAAGGCAGAGCCTGCACTGCTCCCTGTCTTTCCTGTTTGTCTCTAGATCTTAATAGCTTCTCATTCGGACAGTGATGAATGTGTGAATGCTATCAGCGGGGCGAGAGGGGAAGAGAAAGACCAGGCTATCATCTCTGAGAGCCGTGTTGAGATTGTGTGTTTTAGGATCAGAGGCTGTGAGAGGGACCGACTGAGAAAGAGAGCAAGAAAGTACAGCCCGTATCTCTGTGTGTGTACGCAGGTCAGGTATGTGTCTATGTGCATGGATGCATAATAGCATACGTTTAAAGTAATCGTGTGATTGTGCGTGAGTGTGTGTCAGCCACAAGTCTCACACTGTGAATAGCATTAGTCAGACTCCGGCAGACTGATAAAGGTCAGGCTGGCATTTTAAAGTTGTGCAACAGCAGCTTTGCCATGACAAGAATACCATATCAAAGGGAGAGGAGACAGAAGAGACCAAAATACGCTCATGTTTTGAGCAGACATTGATGTCCTAGTTTTTCTCTCCTCTGTGAAAGACCTTCCCCCATCCAACTTAGTGGCAAGGTATTCTGTTTTAGTTTGCCAATAAATGAAGATGATCTGGAAAATCAGATTCTGATGTATCATTTCCCATGAGTAGACCGCAAGGAAAACATCAAACCTCTGACATGTAGGTGAGAATGAGAGTGAGAGTGAGAGTGTAGGTTGCCCATCCCACCTGAGCATTTATCTCGTTTTTCTGCTGGATAAAGCAGCAAAGACAAAGACAGGTTTGATTCTGTGTAATAATAATCTGCCTGCACGTGGGCATTTTACCACACAAACAGTAAAAAATTTACTATTTGCAATCAAGGCGCACTTATCTGCTCTTGCAATAAGGGCAAATATAAATGGTCAGCATTTGTGGAAGATATAATTGCCAGCAGTCCTGTAATAAAAATGTGCAATAGGCAGCAATATAATTTTAACCATTGAATCAAGATAGCATTTTTTTACGTAAGGGATTGAAATTTATCATGGGCATTTGTGTGTACAGTGAATTCATGGCCCTTGGGTTTCATGAAAACCTTTCACAACTCCTTGTAATGCATCAAAGATGTCCGACTCTTATTTGTTTTTTCTCAGTTCACAAAAATCTGATTTCTCTCCTGCAGATACATTTTTTTTTTAAATACAGAAAGAAGCCCCAAAGACAGCTGCTCCATTTCTATGAATTGTTAAATTCCCTTGGTTACTCGTTTAGCAAAATGAAAACGAGCGATTCACGAGGTCTGTTCCAGGCTTTTATAGCTTGGCAAAGAAATGCTGTCCATGTAAATGTTTACTATGTCTTCAGCTTGGCTCCAATAGATAAATGAATTAGAAGACAGCCAAGCCACTTATCTCTCTCTCTCTCTCTCTCTCTCTCTCTCTCTCTCTCTCTCTCTCTCTCTCTCTCTCTCTCTCTCTATCATGAGCTACTTAACACGCTGGCTCGGATCAGATCAGATCCATTCCCTCTGCTGGGTTTAGGGCCATTAGCTTGATTAGAGAGCAGACATTCAATTCACTGGCTTTCTGATGTCTAACTTGCATACCACAGGTTACATCATAGTGCCTCACTGTATGCACAACAGCTTATCCCTCCACTGATGCTGTCAGATATCACAGAAAGCAGCTTGACATTCAGATTTTTAACATGTACATCAATTCACTTTGAGGCAGCCGTGCTAAAAATGTTTATACTGGTGGCAGCATGAGGCGTTTTTAATTGGTGTCTATTATGTTCTGTAAACACTATAAACCCCGGCCAGTGAGGAATAGCAGAAAGCCTGACTCCCTGTTGGCTGTTCACCTCTTTAGACTCTCTCATTAACCGACTCAGCAAAGGCCCCCTCACCTTCAGTAGAGCTGGACCAGAAGCAATGTCTTGGCTGAAGGACTTGCATTTGAAAAATATAACCAATATATCATACTGTCAGTACATATTTGTGTGCACCGACACACACACACTGTGTGTGTCACATTGACAAACGCGATCTCTTTGCCCATTTCTCTCTAACATGCATCTATCACACAGAGCTGCATGCATAATAATGTGAGTGACTGTATTTACACTTTGAAAACATGGATACAAAAGCTGTAAGACATAATTAGACACATGCAGATACACACACACACACACTGGCATACATTCATGAAGCTGACCATCCACATTCGCAACAACACATGCCCTTTTCCACCCATTACTGCACCGCCAACCTTTCTTTCTTTTTTTTTTTTATTTCAACTTGTAGTCAAGATCCCAGACTTTCCAAAAACACCAAATATGTCATGCTTTATTACAGGGAAATGGCAAATGTGTGCATAGATTTGACGAAAGAGAAAAGCCATGGAAAACTGGCATCTTGGGTTTCAATATTTCACTCAATACAAGTGTGCTGTAGCTTCAGTGAAGTGCTGGCATGCAGAATTTGTGTGTGTCATTTTCATATAGGATAGAAAATAAAGTTTTTTTTTATTGGCTCTTATAGACTCATACAAAAACAATCCCTCTCAATCACCACTTATGAGCCACTAGAAGTGTGTGTTGGTGTGTGTGTCTGCAGAGACGCTGCCCTCGGCCTGGATTCTCTTGTTTTGCTGAGCTCAGGATGTTTCCTGGGTGTCAACCATTGGGCAGTAGGTGTGTAGCTCCCAGCCAATAACAGCGCACAGTGCCAGATCAATAGCACGAAAGCCAGTGAGCAAGCTACAAAAACTGCAGAATGTGGAAAAAAGGAAATACAGTGAGATGAAATGCCAAGCGGATAAAGCTTGTGCCACATTGAGAGTGAATCTGGGGTTGGCCTTCACCTGCTGGTACGCACTGAAGGAGAGGATGAGGATGAGGAGCGACACAATATTGTTGCTGGCAGGCCATATGTTTTTCCTAGGATGGCGACATTACATTTTGGATGGTTGTTTCAATCCGTTGCCACCCTAGGACACAAAACTTACCGCCAGTGGTTAGGTTAGCCAGGAAAGAGGTGCCAACTTTAAATGTTTTGTTTACAAACAAATCCTAATTACTCTACCTGTAAAAAGAAAGAAATATCAAGATGCCAGGGAATACACTATTGTGCTCACAGCCACAACATACTGGCTTAATGTAACAGATTAGATGGCTACTTGTCTAATCCCAAAAACCAGATTAGTGCATTAACCCTTCACAGGGTAGAAAGGGCAACAGATTGCTCTCTCTAACGCGGACTCACAGACACGCAAAAAGACCCCCCACCCCCATACACACACACTCACACACACAAACACTCACACACTGTACGACACACGTCCATGTTTACTCTCGGATAGCTTCAAACCTCATGGCGAAACTGCTACTGTAGATTAGTGGATTAACTCGGGTGATTGGGTCAGTTTCTTAATTACAGCAACAGCCGGGAGAATTAGTGACTGTTCATATAGTTTCTCCTATGTGAACTGAATGGATGCCGCATAAGCAGCGATACATGACTTTTCCATGCACTTCTAATGCCTTTATCACCTCTCTACCTCTCCCTCTCTCCATCTCTCTTACGTCTTCTCTGTTTCTTGCATTCTCACTCTTCAGCTCTCCCTCTTTCTCTCTCCCCCGTCCAGTATGCGGCTGCGACCTGGTGCACTCGGGCTTCTTCCACCACGCTGGGGAGTATATCTGCACAGAGGACTACCAGCGGCTCTACGGGATGCAGTGTGACAGCTGTGACCAGTACATCACTGGAGAGGTGGTGTCTGCCCTGGGGAGGACCTACCACCCACAATGCTTCATCTGCAGCATCTGCAGGTAGGGGAGAGACCTGATGGCAAACTGGGTGTCAGCACTGTGTCCCGTCCCTGATAGGGAGACAGAGAGCCTGTCAAATTTAGCAGCTCTGACTTTCAATTTTGCGTCTGTGCTATTTATCATCCTATAACATCATACAACATCAGAGGTTGAGTGAGGATGCGAAGATCAGCCACAGGAGAAGTACAATAGACTTCAGAAGTCTTCAAAATTTTCAATCAAAAATGATCTGTGATGCCAATATATGAAAGTCTGAGCAAGTGGATTTAGTTTAATTAAACACTAGGGACTGAAATGATTAAAAACATATCAATTGCTCCATTAATAGCACGTTAATAGCTTGGTGTTGTCGTACTTGACAGCACACTGCAAAAAATCTCCATTTTATCAAGTCATTTAGTTTCATATTCAGTCATAAACTTTTGTTTTTTCTTAAAATGTCAGTGGTATGAGATAATCCCACTTGTGTCCAGTGCAGTTTCACTTTCTTCAGGATTTTTCTGGGTAAGTACAAGTGTAAATATGTTGAAACAAGGCACATCAGCCCACTAGTATCAAGATAAAGGCCATCTTGATTCAAGAAATCCCTGAAACAAGTTGGTTACCATCAGAAACAGGTCCGATTACAGTATGTCATCCCACTAACTCAATTTTCCAATTTAAGAAAAACAATATTTTAATGCTGAATATTAGATTCAATGACCCACTTAGATGGCTTTTTTTTAATTTATTTATTTATTTTTTTTTTTTTATGCCATGCACTGAAATAGAGGAACCTGTTATATTTTCCTTCGACTCTTCCACCTTACTGGACATTGTCTTGTTTTATTGTATTTCTGCACTTTGAATTCAATAATAATATCACTGATGTTGGTGTTAGATGCAGAGTTAAAATGTGTCTTTTTGCAGTTCTAGTATGGTATTGCAGCTATCACTGCTCACAGCTCCACCTGACTTTTCCTCTGGGATCCTTCAGGCAGTTGCGTAAGACTTGTTCTACTGTCCTACTGACTCTGTAAACAGATCACTGAAGTGACCATAGTATATTGTAAATAATATGCAATTAAAAGTTCAATAATCTGTACATTCATAGAGCTGTTATAGTTCAATAATCTGTACATTCATAGAGCTTTTTCTCAGTAGGCATTTTGACATGAATAGCAGGTAAACACAGGTCTTAATTAATGAGATTAATTAAGGTTCTGTTCCTTTTAGGTCTACAGAGCCAGAGTCCTGGTGTTGTTGATGCTGGATCACCGGGAAAGCCATGATACACTCAAATGGCATCGAATATCAAATAATGTCATTAATAATACCTGTTTGTGTGCTTTAAACAACCGCGTTTGTCACAAAGCACTTTCGAGAAATCAAAGCAACTTTATTTTGAATGAATTTGCCTACCTCTTTGTGGGAGAACTCCTTCAATATTAGCAGTGCTGCAGTTTAAGTTTTGCTATGAAGTTTCACAGAGTCATCTACAATGCTAATTGAAGGAGTGTGAAGCAGCGAGTTGCTGAGAAAACACTTTCCTTGTTAAAAAAAAAAAAAATGCTGTTCTCAGTTGTTTCATTATAAATCATACTTAACAAATATTGTAGATTTGGTTTGATTCACTCAGAGCTGAATGCAAGTTGGTCAAAGTCAACTGTAAATGGAGTGTGACTTAAACAAGCAAAACTCATTACTTTAACACGAAAACTACGCAGTTATCAAAGTATCCTGCAACCTCAGCAGCGGAAACTACAGAGACTTCTTGAATTTTGTAGGGAAGTTAATTCCAGTCTAACTGGGTAAGTTTCAAGCTAGCTTCTTTGGCTGGATCCCAGCAGCGAGCTATAGTGGCCCAACTATGTCGCTTTAAAATGTGTCCCTCCAGATTTTGAAGATCTGTTTATTTATAATATGTTTCCATTGGTGAATCTGACAAATTGTAAATGTTTGTCAGATTCCTGCTAACTTTTACCGTATATAAATAATCTCTGTGAACAACAGCAGGGTGTAACTGGGTCGTGTTAACATAACTTAAGAAAAGACAACTGTGGGAATAAGGTGTTGAATTTTGACAAAAATGGAAACAACAACAACAACAAACATGTCCTGTTCCTAGGTGGAGCAGCAGTGAAGAATTTCCTCAGCGAATGTGACAAAAAATGGAATTTCTGCAGTGCCTTTACTGAAGTTATGTGTGTGTGTGTGCGTGCGTGCGTGCGTGCGTGCGTGCGTGCGTGCGTGCGTGCGTGCGTGCGTGCGTGCGTGTGTGTGTGTGTGAGAACAGGAGCCCATTCCCCATTGGAGACAGGGTGACCTTCTGTGGGAAGAAGTGTGTATGTCAGCAGTGTTCACACACTCTGAACAGCGACAAGCCCGTCAAGGTCCATGGACCAAGCTGTAAGAAACACACACACACACACACACACACACACACTTCCTCCACTACACAAATACATTTACAGATGCACATGCAAACAGGCACTCACACACACATTTTTGTACATAGTAAAATATTTGATTTTGTATTTAAAATTAGATTTGATTCTGTTGCTCTAACCTCAGACTGATGTAACACTGATGTCCACCTGCTGAACACAGCTTAACAGAGACCCATGCCCTGTTGCCACACACACAACACACATACACACACACACACACACGCACACACACACACACACGCCCACACACGCCCACACACACACACAAGGTGGTGTGCTGCTCCAGGTAGCCTGGTTGCCTGTTTCTGGTCTCTCCATCTGGTAGAAGCAGCGTGACTTTCTCTACAGGACAGAGGGAATGAAGAAAAGTGGGAGGCAGGAAGAGCAGAGAGAGAGAGAGAGAGAGAGGATGATAAATGCTGAGATTAAAAAGGTGCTCTGTCTCATGGTGTGATTCCTCTTCTCTTCTCTTCTCTTCTCTTCTCTTCTCTTCTCTTCTCTTCTCCTCTTCCAGACTGTGCAGGATGTGGAGAGGAGATCAAACAGGGTCAGTCTCTCCTCGCTCTGGAGCGACAGTGGCACGTCAGTTGTTTTAAATGCCAAACGTGCGGCTGCGTGCTCACTGCAGAGTACATCAGCAAGTAGGTGGCTTGATCCATACTGTACGTTCAGAGCTAGTTTAATGCCTTCAATACCACCAGCACCATACCGCCATGAAAACACGGCCCTGAATCTATTCCGGCCACAAAGGAGGAGGACATGTTGATAAAGAGAGACAGAGTTAGAGAGGGACTTTCAAGCTTAGAGTGTGTGAAATGTTTTGCACATTCAGGGTTGAATTCACAAAAGGATTTCCGTGGCTTTTGCTGTCACGAAACCTTCACAGATAAAACAGAAAGAAACCGCGTAAATTCACAAAGCACCCGCAAAAGGTGCATGCACGCCTAACACAGATGCATCCTCTAAGGCAAATGCGTCATGGTGCACCCACGCTATTTGCACATATTTTAGTTAGGTAATATGCATACTTTTGGTGCAAAATTGGCAGTCCAAACAGTCCAGTTCATACAGACCAGTGCTAATAGCCACACACGACAGTAACTGAAGCACATTTAAAAGAGATGTTATGTTCAGATTGTCCAGTGATCATAGCAGCAGTGATAGTATAGTGATTGACGTCATGCCAGGCATGCTCAAAAGCAGCTATTTTGAAGGAAAATAGCACTTCTTAATTTAACTGAGACCAAAATGATTCACAGATACACGTTGCCAGGTCTTCTTGCTTTAATTGATGACATCAAGAATGACATTGAGCCAGCCACCCGAAGATGCCATGCATTACCTGGCATTGTCCTGCCTCCTCTTGGTGCAAAACAACATTTATTCTTTGAATAAAATCTTATGAGTTGGAAAATGTTAGTGGAAATATTAGTCCTTGAGACAGAGCGGAAATTGGTCACAACTGACGCACAATTCACGGTGCTGTCACTGGGCAAAATCTAGTCCTTGTGAATTTGACCCAAGTGGAAAGCCATCAAAAAAAAAAAAAAAAAAATCACACAACTGTCAGAAAATGTAGGAAATGTAGTGTAAAAGTTAAATGCACATGCAACACAGTCTCATACTGAATCTTGTTTTTCAGCTGAAAGAATCTGCCAGTGGCATGAGATAGTCCCACTTGTTTCCAGTACTAAACCTGTTTCCACAATTTTCTTGAATCATTGTCTTAATAATTAAAGGCTGATCTGCCTTGTTTCAACATATTTATATTTGTTACCAGAAAAAATTCCTGAAAGGAGTGAAACTGCACTGGAAACATGTGGGATTATCTCATTGCACTGGCAGATTTTTTTTTTTCCTGACTTGTTTTAAGATTAAATAAAATGTCCTTTAAGATTTTGTTTTTTTCAGTGAATTGTCAACAAAGACAACAGCAAGCTTCAAAGCTACTCTATTACTGGAGCGATTAATTAGCTTTTAATCATTTTGATCATTTTAGTCCTCGGTTTTAATTAAACTACACCCACTTGCTCACACTGCCATATATTGGTGTCACAGATCATTTTTGACTGAAAATTTTGAATGCTATTGGAAGCAAGTTTAATTCTGCTGCGGCTGACCTTTGAGTCCTCACTTCAGCATCGACAACACAATTTGTTCGTGATATGATGATAAACAGCAAAATAGCCACACGCTGAAAACTGAAAACTGAAAGCTGGAGCTGCTAAATTTGACAGGCTCTCTCTCTCTCCCTGTCAGGGACGGGATACCATACTGCGAGTCAGACTACCACGCTCAGTTTGGGATCAGGTGCGAGAGCTGTAACAGGTACATCAGCGGCAGAGTGCTGGAGGTGAGCACATTTGTTTCTGTGTGTGCCTGTGTCAGTATGCAGATTTTGTGTGTGTGTGCATGTCTGTATATATTTGTATATTAGTGTGTGCATGTCTGAGGGAGATGGGGAGAGAGGGAGAGAACGTGACTCAGTGCATGATTTTGTCTGTGAATTTGTGTGTGCATATTTAAGTGTGTGTGTGTGTGTGTGTGTGTGTATCCGTGCATGTCTCTGTGTGTCTGTGCATCTATAAAAAGCTGTGAGAAGCGCAGCTGTCCCTCTTAAAGTGTTGACTAATGATGAGGCAGCTCTGAAACACAGACAAACCAACACTCTCCCATCTCCTCTCCTCTCTTCGTTGCCTTTTTCCTATTTCTTATCTGCCTTCTCCCTGTTCCTCATTTCTCATTGTTTTTCTCTACTTCTTATCTCCCTTCTGCCTCCTTTCTGGTTTCTGCTCTCTCTCTCTTCTCTGCACCTTGTCTCCTCTCTTCTCCTCTGTTCTTTTCTCTCTCCCTCCTTCTTTCCTCACCACCCCCTCTTCTCTATACTTCTCTCCTTTGTCCTCTCCTCTCCTCTCCTTTCTGCCAGGCGGGAGGGAAGCACTACCACCCGAGCTGTGCCCGGTGCGCCCGCTGCCACATGATGTTCCTGGAAGGAGACGAGATGTATCTAACAGGTGAGGGAAGGAGGAGAGGAGAGGAGAGGAGACCTCATACCTCAAAGCTACTTCCCACGGCAAAAATGTGTAACAGGGTTATAGGGTTACCTGAGGTTGAGATTATATAATGAGGCACAAACTCACCCACCATGGTTGACAGAGAGACTGTGGATGTGTCTCAAACCGCACCCCAGTTCGGTGGGTAGTGAATCAGCGTGCCGTGGATTGGAACCGAGGCGCTGAGCACTGGGACACTGATGAGTCAGTGACGTGTGACGCACGTTTGGCTGCCTTGTTAGCCAGGATGCTTCTGTAAAATAGATTTTTCCTAGTTAAATCAAGGCTAAATTAAAAAAGAAAATAAAATAACTGATAATGATGATTAACAGTAACATTAGTTAGGGTAAAGCGTATGAAGGTAACTTTGTAGAATGGGTGGAATTTTATAAAATTTTAATGGATGGATATCATAGGGATAGTAAACTAAAATATGTAATTTTTAATTAAAATTTAATCAAAATTAAAAGTGTATTTTTATTTGAATGTTACTGACATCATTGGATGCAGAGATCATCATGAAATTGAGAATCTGAAGTCCTTCCTGTGCAGAGACAGGCCTGTTGATTTCTCCTCACTCAAACAAGTGATTTTTCTGTGGAGTAAAAGTTACTTTCAGATCCAACCTGAACACAACCTCAGTTTTTATTCCTCCTGCCCCCATTTGATGGATCATCAGCTGCAGCTGATATCCTGTGGCAGCGTCAGCAAATGAGGGTAACAGTAGCCATTAGCTTGTTAACACACAACATCGACATCAGCTTTGATGTTCACTTTTTTTTTTTTTTTTTTATGATGCATCATGGGAATAGCTTGTAGTGACTCATTGAGCAGTTCACTACTTATCAAACTCCACTATTGGGGTCTCCACCCAGTAATCGAGAAATAAGATAGTAAGTAAGAATTACTAATAATTGTGTGTTATTAACAAGCATAAAAACTGGTAGCATTGCAAGTGAATAGCAATGCAATTGAGGGTTGTGTGTATCTATTGCTACACTGGTGTCTGTGTGTGTGTGTGTGTGTGTGTGTGTGAGAGAGAGAGAGAGAGAGAGAGAAAGAGAATGAAAAAGAAGAGAGGATATGGTAACCTGATAAATGGGATCTTCTAACAAAGTGCTGTTATATAGTTTATTGATCACACATAGAACGCTTTGTAGCACACTCAACTTAATGGCAAAGGCACACACAATCACACAGTCTCTCTCTCACACACAGACACACACACTCACACACACACACACACAAATACGCAGTGGCAACCATGTGATGTTTTCTTGATACACACGAAGGCTGGAGTCAATTACGTTCCAACCTTCCCCTCTGCTGCTGTGTCCATTACTCTGCGCTGCCGCTGACAGACGGCATTAATCTGAATGAAACCTGCTGGACTGGAGGTTCAGCTCAATCGTCAAGGAGTCTCTCTTTTACAAATCACATTAACTGAAGTCAATCTTCTTGATCCTTTAATCAAATCGGAAAACTACAAGGACATGTATTAACATGCTGGACGATACGGCCAAAAAATAAAATCTGAATTTTTTTTCAATTTTTTTACAATTCACAGTTTTAATCTAGATTTCCCTTGTTTTTCACTAACTACAACCAATAACTAATGGGAATCTTTGCATGTGACTGGTGATTCACGCATGCATTTCTAGGCATGCAGGTCCTGTGTGGATGACTGAATTAGGGCTTATTTGACAGAATGCTCTTGATCTCGATTTTACAATTCATACAGTTTTTTTCCCATCAGTTTAAAACATAAATTCAAATTAATCAATTTATCAGCTAACACTTGTCGTTTCTAAACAATTGAGTTCAAATTCAAATTAATAATTCAAACTGTGGGTGCCCCAGTAGCTCCCCTGGTAAGAGTGTGTACCACATGTTAATGCTGAGTCCTGATCGCAACGCACTGGGTTAGGACCCGACCTCAGGCCATTCTCAGCGTGTCATCCCCTCTCTCTCCCCTGCCTGTCCTGGCTCTCTCCACCGTGACTGTCAAATAAAGCCGAAATGCCGAAAAAAATCTTAAAAAAAAAAAAAAAATCGAACTGTTCCGCTAATAAATGCATAATACTGTGATGTCACCCTTTATGTATGAAAACAGACAGCATTTTGCCATGGATGACCTGGGATGACTGAACTGAATGTGTAGCGCTCCTGTGTGGAAACACACACGTGTGTGAGACAGACTGTCCAGGAGTCACCATGCAGGTTGAAGCCTCCCGTTTCACCTCATTGGCATTCTGCTGCTCTCCCGCTCAAAGCCACCAGTAAAACTTAGCATTTGCATATTGTACCTGGTATCTGTGTGTGTGTTTGTATGTGTGTGTGTGCAGGAGTGTGCATTTTTGTCAGGGTCTACGAATGCATGCATGCATCATGTTTGTGTGTAGTGTATGTGTGCGTCTCTGTTTGAATATGTGCATGTGTGTGTGCATGTGTGTTTGCGCTGAGCTCCAGTGAGCCACCCCAAGGTTACACTCGCTCCTTCTGATGAGTTTAGACATGTAGGAGGGCTGAGCAATCACCCTCTTGAGACACACTCAATTACCACACACACACACACACACACATACACATGTACACATGCATGTACAGACACACACTCAGAATTGCACACAGACAAGCACATACACACTTGCAATCAATCTCATGATGCATGTTTGGAATAAGAAGTGATGCGTGTATGTGTACGTGTGTGCTTGCATGCATGCATACTTGTGTATGTGTGTGTGTGTGTGTGCGTGCACGTTTGTGTGTGTGTGTGTGTGTCTGTGTGTGTGTGTGTGTGTGTGTGTGTGTGTGTGTGTGTGTGTGTGTGTGTGCATGTGTGTGCATGTGTGTGTGCAGTGGGGTGGAAAGGTTTATTTTATGAACTAAATGTTCATGCCTCAGCTCATTGTTGGCTCTTAAAATGGATGGATTGGACTAATTCTAGCCTGTGTGTGTTTTGTCTCCTCCATTGTCATCTTTTAGTCATTTTGTCATAATTTGGATATCAGAAATATTTAAAGTGTAGAGATCAGATATGTCTAGGTTGTAAATTTCTCAGAAAATCCCCCTCATGATTTGCCAAATTTTGATCCACCTATCAGTTCCTGCAGATTTACACTTCATCACAGACTCTTGAAGGGCAAATCATCACTGAATCGTGTTTTTTGAGCTGTAAAGATGGTTACATGGCTTCTTTAAAGTAATCAGTGATAATACTGAGTTTATTTCCAGTATATTTCAAATGAAGTGCTGCATCTGCTCCCAGGGGCAGGACTGCTGTCTGAGATCTTCAACTGACTTGCACTTCTGGCCACACCTCCGTTATACCACTTCTATATCAAGCATGTGGAGGTTTTGCAAAAGTTTTGTATGTATGTATGTATGTATGTATTTATTTATTTTCTCTTAGACTAACAGCTAAAAGAAGTGGATGACGTAATCTTACAAGCCAAGTGAAACACATTTCCTATCACGTCTCTGCACTACCAACCAATCAGAGTCCAATTAGAAAGATGGTGATTTATTGGTAATTCATCATTGTTCATAACTTTAAGTTGCAGTGAAGTTAGGGTTGCCCTCCCAAAATGTAGACCATGGCCTGTATCATTGCACAAATTAGCAGGTTACCTGTTTACACCTCTGCCAATCGGCACTGAAACCAATAATTGCGTGGGGTTGTTGCAGGGTTCAGAAGTTCAAGTTCAAATATATTTCAAGCCCAATATCACTGTTTACAGTTTCAAAGGGCCTTGCATGCCCACAAGGTTACAACAAACAGGACAACACCCCCTGATTTAGTCCTCATAGCAGGTAAGACAAAACTCTCCACAAAAA
Source organism: Myripristis murdjan (assembly GCF_902150065.1). NCBI lineage: Eukaryota > Metazoa > Chordata > Actinopteri > Holocentriformes > Holocentridae > Myripristis > Myripristis murdjan. The sequence continues at coordinate 11,497,698 of NC_043993.1, read as the reverse complement.
AAAAAAAAAAAAAAAAAAAAAAAACGGTGTAAGATGGGAAAACAACAGAAGAAATCTTGCTGGCCTAGTGAGCAAATTACAAACAATACAAACAATACAGTCTCAATGCAGGAGAAAACACACTAGCAGATAATATGACAACAGAAGCAGCGGGTGGCCACGACTGAGGCAGGAGACACAGCCACAGCAGAACAAGACGATGACCGGCCACAGAGCAGCTGCAGAAGGAGCCAGGACAGGGAGGAGAAAGGAAAAGGAAAGGAGAGGAGAAACAGGGAGATGACAGGGTGGGATGAAGAGGAAGATAGTTACACTCACACAAAGCAGTGAGTAAAGCAAACAAAGAAGTTGGGACTGAAATGCTGGTTGACCTGTTTACTCTGAACTCGCGTCCCAGATGGTAGTGGGATTTTAGCTCAGGGTAAAAGTGGCATCAGTGATGTCAAGGTGTGTGTTCTGCCTTTGGAAATGCCAGATGCTTTGCAATCAAAAAGAGGGCGATTTGTTATCCCACTCCACTTTTTTGCACCTTTTGAAATTGTGCGCTTGGTGGAGACTGGCTGAAAAACAAGTGCGTTTACGTGCTCTTTAATTACAGTCTCATTTTGACTCTGTCTCTTCTGCTTTCCTCTTACCATTTCAATGAAGTCGCTGTTCAAAAGGATAGTAGGAACCTCGCTGCTCCTATGCACAGAGCCAAAAGAGTCCGCAGGATAATGGGGTCAATTATGATACAATACCAGAATTGATTTGCACAGGTTAGCCTGGTGTCTGTGCTGTTTGTCAAGGCAGCATGATTCAGCAAACCATTTAAATTTCTGCTACTGTACAGCATTTAAATTTCAAATGGCGTGTACACAAAAGTCAGTATTGCTCTCCCACAATACACCGGCTGCCTTCAACCCTTCTTTTGAATATCAGCAGCCGCGATAAGCAGACCAGAACTGTCAACTTATTAACCGTGTTTTGCATTTGAAGTCACAGTGAAACAGCATTTTGACAGCCGCTGATGTATTTCTTGTTGATACAGGTTGTTAGGGCGGGGCTTAACACTGAGAAGCATCTTTCACAAGTGTAAACCAACAGGTGATCAGTTAGGGAGAGGAGGGGAGTTAAAAATGTGATGTTTTCCCTGAACAGTTCAACATGACATCACCATTGAACATGTAGTGCCTTCCAGATTGGAGAAGTAATGCAATTATGATATAAAAGTACAAAAAAAATAAAATAAATTAAATAAATCATTGTCATTTATTGTTGAATATGGCATAGAAAATTTGTTTTTCCAATTTTAAGAGTCGAGAAAACACAGACGTCTGTATAAAGAAAGAGATACTGTTTTTAAGTTTAATTCCAAAAAGATTAAAAAATAATAATAATAATTATAATTATAAAAATATAAAAGTATAAAAAAATGTTGGTTTCAAAGGGAGGCTGTGGTGATATTTTCGAGAACAGAACCGTCCTTGGTGTTGGAAATACTGACTGATTGTTATCAGGTAGCTGCACATTTTGAAACAAACAAACTCCTTTTTGCTGCACCATTTAGATTCTCCTCACCCAGGAGATAGAGGGAGTCAACTCCAAGGCCATATATCTACCAGGCAGCAGAGTTGAGGAGCGTGGGTGGAATGGAGGGGAGGGGGAGGCGGGGGGGCCTGAATCACCACGCATGGTTTCTGTCTACACTATTGATTTTGTGTGTGTGTGTATCCACTTCCATGTTCCTGTGTGTAGGTGTGTGTGTATGCACTGGTGTACGTAGGCGCAGGTGTGTGTTTGTGCACATACATGTATGTACTCGTCCACATGCTTATGAGTGTGTGTGTGTGTGTGTGTGTGTGTGTGTGTGTGTGTGTTTGCGTGTGTCTGTCCAGGTCAGATTTATAGCATTGATAGTGGCTGAATAGAGAGTCATGATAAGCTAACTGAAGCTACTCTGTTAGCCTCCTCTGCTGCCAGGCCCAAGAGAATGATACACAGTCAGCTGGTTACTCTTCATTACGCTTGTTTGTGTGTGTGTGTGTGTGCGTGCATGCGTGTGCGTGTGTGTGTAGAGTGGAGTTATTATCCCAATCAGATCCCCATGCATATAACATCCTGACATTAATGGTCTGTTGTGCGAAACTGAATCTAATAGGTTTCATATTCATTCATTCTTCATTCATTCTCTCTCATAGAGGAAAATAACATAAGAAAATAAAATAATTTACACAACGGAGCACTGTTTCTCGCTCCTCTCTCAGTGGGCCTCCCCTTCTTCCTATTTCTGCCTCCCCTTCTATCTTCCTATCACCTCTGCCTCCCCCTTTCTCTGTATGCATCTGTAAGTTGAGGAGAGTTACAACTGCTGTCTTCAGATCAGACAAATTGCCTCCACAGTCAACCCGTGTGTGTGTGTGTGTGTGTGTGTGTGTGTGTGTGTGTGTGTGTGTGTGTGTGTGTATTGGATGATGGATGGCTGTAGTTGAGAAAGGCTGATCTACTCTTCATAGGATCCCATAAAACTGCATAGTTGTTGCCCACATGCATTAAACCAATCCACTGTGTGTGTGTGTGTGTGTGTGTGTGTGTGTGTGTGTGTGTGCGTGTGTGTGTTTTCTGCAGGTTCAGAAGTTTGGCACCCGATGTGTAAAGAGGCAGCTCGACTGGAGAGGAAACTGAGGGTGAGTGGTGCTCAAAATACCCATAACCCCCTGCACCCTCTCTCTATTTATGTTTCCTTTCTCTTTGTCTCCATGTCTTGATCTAAAATTTCACAGTTGGACAGGTCACTCTGAATATGTACTCTTACAAGTTACCTGCAGTATATAATTTTGTTAAACATATGATTAGTGTCATGTGATGTAAAATTTCACGGCTGGAAAACAAAATGCCCACTCTTTGGCAGCTGCCATGACAGAAAATCAACATAAAAACACTAATAATCCAGTCTGGGTTGATCAGAGGAAGACGTGAAAGCATTACTGTACTATTCATTCCTCTCATTTCTACATGCTTTGTGCATACAATAATTCCAAAAAGTTAACAGGACAAAAACTTGGATTTCATTTCTTTTACGGCAAAAATACTTGACAGTCTCAGTGCTAAACTGCAACTTCAAATTTTGTTTAGCTGCCACGTAGCTACTGCAAAACGTAGATAAAGCTACACTAGTCAAGGTTTTTATGAAAAACACACGTCTTGTCGATCTAAATGAAAAAGAAGCATATCATCCCCACTAACTGAAACACTGCAAATTCACCTCATTTGTCCAAATTAAATTTTGGTGCCGGGTGTGTCCACTGTGCCGAATCAAAACTTAAGAGTGAAATACTGTAAATAGGCTCACTAAAGATGGTTGAGCTTCATCACCACCACTAAAAAGAGGGACATTAGTTGTGAGAGGTTTACTGACATGTTACGTGATTTCTTGGCAGTGATGTCTTCAGGCGGTTGCACTTAACAGATTAATGCAGCTTTGAGGTGGTAATCCCTCAAAGCCAATATCTTTTTTACTTCATTTTGACAACATGTTAAGTGAGCAAGGCTGCGGTGTTTTTGCAGTGTGTTTATTTAGGATATTACAAACCAGTGCTGCGACATCTTTCCCTGAGATTCTCTGCTGATAAACTCTCCCCTCTCTGCTCGGCCGCTGTGGCCCTCGCTGATCACTGTAACTATGCATTTCTTCTTCTGTTTATTGCAAACAAACTGATATTGCGTCATGCACCACTTCCTGTACGCCAGAGGAGTTTCCCAGGAGAAGTCCCACCTGACAACGAGTGTTTAGAGCAGCAACATTACAACAAGCTGAACTGGCTGAATTATTTTTTTGTGACAGTGATGGAGCAGCAGAACTGACAGCTTATGACAGTGTTTATGAAAACATTGTGCATCATTAAATTATTAATTATGAAGTCAATTACATGGAGTGGTTCCCAGGCTGGCTGTTGCATCTGGGTTTGCTAACTTTACAACAGCACTGACCTCAGGCTTGATCTGACTCATATCTCCACTGTGTCTGTGTGTGTGTGTGTGTGTGTGTGTGTGTGTGTGTGTGTGTGTGTGTGCGTACTGTCCTGCCAGCTGAGACGCACATCTGAGACAGCGTCCATTTCTCCTCCTGGCTCCTCTATCGGCTCCCCTCACCGGCTCATCTGTGTGAGTATTGTCACTGTCACGGCAACGCCGTGGTTACGCCCGTGCTGCTATGGTCACACCCTCAGCTGCCACTGTCACACCTGTCAATCAAACGCCAGCAGAGATATGAGTCGACAGTTTCCCCGAGAGCTCGCTCTGTTGGCGCTATCTGTCTCTGAACAGACCCTCCTGTCTGTCTGTCTGGTTGAATTGCTACCCACCTGTCTTCCTGTCTTCTGTATGTCTGGGTATACCAGGCGGGTTTGCAGGTTCTTAAATATGTTTTTTAGTTTCACTGGTGTTGTTTATCTGTCTTTCTCTCAGCGTTAACATCTGTGCATGACAGTCTCTCTCTCTCTCTCTCTCTCTCTCTCTCTCTCTCTCTCTCTCCCTCCCTCCCTCTCTCTCAGGCGAAGGCAGAAAGTGACGTGTTGGACTATAAGCAGCTGGCGGCTCTGCCCAGAGTCAAAGCCATATACGACATCCAGCGGCCAGACATCATCCCTTACCAGGCCTACCACGCGCACACACACCTCTCAGATGACACACTGGAGCGATACAGCTGTGGGCAGGTACACACAAACACACACACACACATACGCACAATAGAGACACAGCCAAGACCAGACCTGTAAGACCTGACCAAGTCTCTAAAATTTCTAAAGAAGAATTTATTCAGTCAGTGTGTGGCACTTGTCACATGTATTGATATTTAGTGTTACAGTAGTTTACAGTGTGACTGTCACCTGTGCCACACAAGATTTGTTTTGTACACACCAATGCATTTATAACTCAAAGGATATTATATACTGTAATAGTCATAGACTAATAGATATTATAGAATTAATAGTTTTGACTGATACAGCAGCTGGCTGATCAGATGTATCGGTGTCACCATGACACAACATATTAAGGATTAACATATTGCAGTTAAAACTATTTTAGATAACTAAAAAAACTGTTACCAGTGAATTGTTTATCCAGCAGAACGTGTTGTTTGCAGCACTTTGGCATGTGACTTGACTGAGTTGTGTATCACACTTGAGCAGAGGGTGTTGCGTTGTTGTTCAGTTGTAAAATATCAAGCATAGTAAATTATTAAATTTAATGATTCCTTATCACAAATATTTATTTTTACTTATTAAAAAAATATTGGCCAATATATTATTACAAGACATTTTTACTCTTAAATGTATATATTGGTACTGGCCCCAAAATTCCAGTATCGGTCGTTCTCCTAAGTTAGATGAAAGTATTGACCTACCCTCGGCCCACAGTCGCTTGCTATGCAAATATTACTCTGTGTTGATATTAATCATCCTAATTTGCTTTCCCCTTCTTCCCTCTCTGCTCCAGTCGGTGGGTTCCCTGTCTCCATACTCTCAGGTGAGTCTCCACACCTGCACTAATGGCTGTCAGATATTCAGACTCTGTGGTCCTCCGCTCCGCAGGTTTGTGCTGAGAGTTAATGAAGCACACCTGGTTTGTATCTCAGAGACACCAGGTGTGGCTCATTAACAATCAGGGAATGGAGTTTCATGGTTCTTAAGTATTGTAGCTGTACTGTAAAAAAAAAAAAAAGAAAAAAAGTCCTAACTGTGTTCAGTGACTATGAGACCCTGTTTCAGTGCAATGTAGTCTGCATTGTGATAAGTTATCCAGGGAATGACATGCGTTTACATGTGGTATGAATCCACTGTTGTTGTTATCTGCAGTTTTATTGGGGACTGCCCATTGGCCCAAAGGCCTGTTATTCCAAAACCCCAACAGTCTGAAAATGTCCAGTCTGTAAATTTAGTTAAGTTTAAGCAGACGTTTCCTCAGCTAAAGATGAAGGTAAACAGGGTTGGACGCATTTCTCGTCAGAGATGTGTATCACCGGCAGTCACTGAATTCCAGGGTGTGTATTTTTGGAGCATGGGCCTTCAGAGCAACATCCTTTGGTTTTCAGGATATCAGGCTATCGGACTAATGGGCTTTCTGTCCAGTTGGACATTTTTCGGACTGTTGGGGTGTCATAGTAATGGGCCGTCAGACCAATGGCATAGCACCTTTTTATTTGTCTTGTGATCAGATCCTAGTACATGCAAAGTGGTTACGTCGCTGGGCTGGGTCAGACATGACAGGCCCTGGGTGATGAGAGCTTATGCCAATCTAGGGCCTTTATCTATTTTTGGGCAATGTCCTACTGGCATACCTGCTTTGAGAGCGTACGAGGAGGCAGAGTTTGTAGTGAGAATCTCATGATGTTTAACACTTGTAGACAAACATCTTTGCATGAGTACTGTCACAGTGTATGCATTGCATCTAGACTGGACTGAGATACAAACACAATACAAGCCAGATCGCCTCCAGAAGTAGTCAGACAAATCCAGTCCCATTCTAATGCATGCTATGCAGCTTGCATTAAGATGCTTGTTTTTCCTCATCCAGATAACATATCCAAATACAGACTGTATTTAACCCTCCTATCGTGTTCGCGGTCAAATCTGACCGGTGTACAAGTTTTCTCTCCAAAAAATGCAGTTAATTTCATCTGTTTGTCATGAGGTTCCATGACTTTGTTCACACATGGCATCTGAACACATAAAATAAATTTGGAGAATTTTTATTAATTTTTGAATGTTTTATTTAACTTGTATACACCCATCGTGTTCCCGGTCACAAATGACCGGTCATTAGAAATGAATGGGTAAGACTACAATTAGTGTATAAAATAGAGTTAAACACATTCCCACACTCCTTTCCCACACCCCAACATGCAGGTGTCTTTGAGCAGACACAGATGTGTGTGAACACACACACACACACACACACACACACACACACACACACACACACACACACACCTTATACCCCTTTCTGGCTTCCATGGCAACCTCCACAGGAAAGTATCTCTCTGACTTCTTTCCCACACCCCAACATGTAGGTGTCTTTGAGCAGGCACACACACACACACACACACACACACACACACACACACACACCTTATAACCCTTTCTGGCTTCCATGGCAACCCCACGGGAAAGTATCTCTCAGACTTCTTTCCCACACCCCAACATGTAGGTGTCTTTGAGCAGGCACACACACACACACACACACACACACACACACACACACCTTATACCCCTTTCTGGCTTCCATGGCAACCCCCACAGGAAAGTATCTCTTAGACTTCTTTCCCACACCCCAACATGTAGGTGTCTTTGAGCAGGCACACACACACACACACACACACACACACACACACACACCTTATACCCCTTTCTGGCTTCCATGGCAACCCCCACGGGAAAGTATCTCTCAGACTTCTTTCCCACACCCCAACATGTAGGTGTCTTTGAGCAGGCACACACACACACACACACACACACACACACACACACACACACACACACAAACACACACACACACACACACATGGACACAGACACACACAGACACACACAACTTTGCCCCTTTTTGGCTTCCATGGCAACCCTCACGGGAACCTACCACAGGAACTGCCAACACCTGTCACCTGACACCTGACACCTGACACCTGTCAGGTGTCAGGTGTCAGGAAGAAGACCCAGCTGAAGTTGTGGTCACCTTTCGGTCCAAAAATGGTCATTTTTCCTGGACCTCATCCCCACCTGAGAGGAACGGTCAGCTTCCATGTGAAAATGTCATGAGGATGACTAGCTAAATCATAATGGTCAATGCTGACGGGAACACAAAAGATGCTATTTTTTTGCCACTATTTAGAAAATTGAAATGTTTTCAAAACAGTGTCCTTGGAAAACATTGAAATGAAGTACTCTGTGATAAATACTACAATATGTTTCATCTGAGTATTTGTTATAGTCAAAATAATATCTATATAATGTTTTTTTCCCTAAAAAACGAATGGTATGATCTCAGGTAAATTAGGCCTACAGCACATACATAGCAAATAGAAGTTCAAAACTTGTCATTTTCACAAGAGCAGAAGTTGATAAAAAGATCTAACACAACATTAGGTGATAATATGTATCATAGTGGATTTAAAATCAAATACAATGTTACCGGTCACATGTGACCGGGAACCTCATGAGTGTTAGCCCAAAATGAACAGAATAGGAGGGTTAATGTCAGGTCTAAACAGAGTACCCTAACCCTAACCCTAAACAGAGTCTGAGTAAACCACCATTAGCATGTGACATGACGTGTACCAAGAGCACTTCCAGTCTCTGGAAAAGGGGAATATTTTCTCCGGGCTCCAAGCAAGTGAAGGCCCGCCAGACAGGCGAGGTCATGCTGCACTAAATTAGAAAACTGGATGCAGTGGGGCTGTGTGTGTGTGTGTGTGTGTGTGTGTGTGTGTGTGTGTGTGTGTGCTGGGAGGGCTAGTGTGAATGAAGACACATTATTCTCAGCAGACAACGTCTCCCTCTCTCCAGGATCTCTTAGACAGTGTGGAGTTCAGGACAAGGCGTTCCTCCAGCCCTGCCTACACTGACTCTCCTGCACACAGTCGACATGAAGGCTCTCCTCTGCACTACTATCACCCTGGTAACACCACACAGACACACACATACACTAAACACACATGTTCACACAGACACACACAGCCACACAGAAAAGGGAGTGAACATTAATGGGTCTTCACAGAAGTGAGGTGTTTGCTCTACTAATTTATATGCATCTTGGTGTCATGTCTCATCAGGGGCCCTAGAATTCCCAGCAGCACGCCTAACCCCCCTGCAACACACACACGTACACACACACACACAGACATACTCTGCAAAACACACACTCTCACATATAACCCATCAGTCTCTCTGTCATTAGTCTGTCTATCTGTCTGTCTGGGGAGGCGCGCCATGCTGTTGCTCATGCTCTGCTTTCTCTCACTGTGATTGGCTGGGCTGACTGCAGGCAATGAGAGTGACAGGAGTTCACCCTATCACAGTCAGCCAGACCCCAGGTCTGCCACACCCACCACCTACAAAGCCCCCAAGCATTTCCATGTGCCAGGTAGGCCTTCATCTGTAACCCCTGAGCTTCATCCTAACCCATAACCTCCAACCTCAGAAACTAACCAACCAAACAAACCTCCAGATATTTACATGTAACGTAAAGGTTGTCATTTCAGATTGGGTCCCCATCAAACCGGCAGCATATTAGAAACAAAATCTGAATTTGATGGGTATGCGTGTTCTTTGGGCTTTGTGTGTTTCCAGTTTATTTCCTCTCTTTCAGTTTTGTTTGTTCTTCCTGTGCTCATTTCCAAGATGAATCGGTTTGAGGCAAAAGTTGCTGAAGCCGCGAGAGGAAATGTGCACTTACATGACCGTGCAAGCAGGGACTATAAAGACACAGAGCTGGTAGCAAACTGCTGGAGCAAAATCTCAAGTTGAGCGTCAACGATCCCCGTTTGTGCAACACACCGTGGCGAAAGCTGCGTGACCAATCTGGGGTTCACTGCTAGGTTATTTCTTTCCATTGTTTTGCGTTCTCCTTCTCAAGTGATTCTCATGTGATTTACAAACTTCCTCATCTGGTGTGGGCTGTCAATAAAAGAGCTGATCTAAAGTTGCAGCAAGTACAGCCGTGGCCAAAAGTTTTGAGAATGACACAAATATTAATTTTCACAAAGTCTCCTGCCTCGGTTTTTATGATGGCAATTTGCATATACTCCAGAATGTTATGAAGAGTTATCATATGAATAGCAATTAATTGTAAAGTCCCTCTTTGCCATGAAAATGAACTTAATCCCCAAAAAATCAATTTCCACTGCATTTCAGCCCTGCCACAAAAGGACCAGGATCATGTCATGCTGACTGAGTTAGAATAACAGACTGGAAGCTTTAAAAAGAGGGTGGTGTTTGAAATCATTGTTCTTCCTCTGTTAACCATAGTTACCTGCAAGGAAACACGTGCAGTCATCATTGCTTTGCACAAGAAGGGCTTCACAGGCAAGGATATTGCTGCTACTAAGATTGCACCTAAATCAACCATCGGATCATCAAGAACTTTAAGGGGAGAGGTTCAATTGTTGTGAAGAAGGCTTTAGGGCGCCCAAGAAAGTGCAGCTAGCACCAGGACCGTCTCCTAAAGTTGATTCAACTGCGGGATCGGGGCACCACCAGTGCAGAGCTTGCTCAGGAATGGCAGCAGGCAGGTGTGAGTGCATCTGCGCGCGCAGTGAGGCGAAGACTTTTGGAGGATGGCCTGGTGTCAAGAAGGGCAGCGAAGAAGCCACTTCTCTCCAGGAAAAACATCAGGGACAGACTGATATTCTGCAAAAGGTACAGGGATTGGACTGCTGAGGACTGGGGTAAAGTCATTTTCTCTGATGAATCCCCTTTTCGATTGTTTGGGGCATCCAGAAAAAAGAAGAAAAGGTGAGCGCTACCATCAGTCCTGTGTCATGCCAACAGTAAAGTATCCTGAGACCATTCATGTGTGGGGCTGCTTCTAAGCCAAGGGCGTGGGCTCACTCACAATTTTGCCTAAGAACACAGCCATGAATAAAGAATGGTACCAAATCTTTCGAGAGCAACTTCTCCCAACCAATTCAAGAACAGTTTGGTGACGAACAATGCCTTTTCCAGCATGATGGAGCACTTTGCCATGAGGCAAAAGTGATAACTAAGTGGCTCAGGGAACAAAACATCAAAATTTTGGGTCCATGGCCAGGAAACTCCCCAGACCTTAATCCCATTGAGAACTTGTGGTCAATCCTCAAGAGGCGGGGGGACAAAAAAAAAAACCCCACAAATTCTGACAAACTCTTTGCATTGATTATGCAAGAATGGGCTGCCATCAGTCAGGATGTGGCCCAGAAGTTAATTGACAGCATGCCAGGGCGAATTGCAGAGGTCTTGAAAAAGAAGGGTCACCACTGCAAATTTTAAGATTTGTCCCAGTTTCAATGATTTTCATTACCATTATTATGATTCTAAATTATTTATGAGTTCTGCAAACTTGTTGCACGCCACTGAATATGAGATTTACAGTGGGCACTCTTTGTGTGCTTTTCATTTCCCATTTATAATTGTTTCCCTGTGTCATGTTAAAGGAGGACTTTGCATTTTACATTAAACAGTTTTGCATTATTAACATTAATTCATTAAAATTATCCAAATGATTTAGTGCAGAATCTCCCTAACTTGTTAATCAAGCTCTTATATAATCTGTAAGAATGGTTTAATCTAACAACTAACCCCAGTTCACCTCATTGTCTTGAACCAAGACATTAAACTAACTCTCTGTTTTTTGCAAGTTAATGCCTTTCTCTTCCCTGGCTATTTCACTCTGTCTTTGTTTCCTTCATTTTTAAAGGCTGGGTTATTTTTCCATGCAAGCTGTGCATTTGGTTTCTCTCCATCATTCCCTCCTCCCTCCTTCATCACATTTCTCACTCCTTGTTGCCTCTCTACAGTTTTCCCAGACTGTTATTCCTTGCCAGCTCTGCAACAGCGCTCCCTTCATGCTTTCCTACACTGAGCAAATGCTATTTGGTGGATGCTTTTATCCAAAGTGCCTTACAGTACCAAGAGTGCATACATATTTAGCATGGATCGCCCGGTGGGAGTCAAACCCCTAAATTTGGCAGTGTTGGTGCAGTGTTTCTTCTGTACTTGTGTTTTCATAATGGCGTCTGGGAGTATTTTTTCCCACCATGCTTTTCCTTGTGTTTTGTGCATGTTACAGCATTAAAACTGTTTTAAATTTGATACTTTGTTGTGAAATACACTTTTTCCACATTTCTCTAAGCAGGAGTTGATACATTTTCAGTTCTCATTACTGAATGAATGCAGTAAGAATAATTCTCCACCAAACAGACCACAATTTTTCATCTCCTTTCAGTTTCTCACCTCCTCTCCTTTATCTTTTCCTTTGTCTCTCCTTCCATCTCTCCCTCCCTCCTCCCTCTGCTTTATTCCCATGCCATCTGCTGCTCTTTCCTGTAATAAACCAGTGAATTTGTATTAATCAGCCTCTGCACATGTCAATCAGGGTGTCTGGATGCACAGCGCCACCCCTCCTACAGCAGTTTATAACTGGAGCTGTCAGCTTTATGGTTCACGAGACTATAAATGTATACAACTGATTTGGTGGGATGGGATGGATAGCTTATTCCTGGCTCTCCTCTCCATTCCTCTCCTCTCCTCTCACCATCCCCTCTGATTTCTCTCTTCAACCCTCTATATCTTTTTTTTCTGTCCCCAGCATCTGATGAAACCAACATCTATAGGAAACCCCCGATATACAAGAGACAAGGTTAGTAGATGCCTTACTCTGTCATGCTTTTCATAGTGTTCATTATGGTTTTTACCCGTCAGGCTGTCTGTTGTTGTATGGGATGTAAATGCATTGATGTCATATGCAATTTATTTACTGTATGTAAATAAAGTTTGACTCACTTTTTGACTGAATTAATCTAAGGAATGCTTTTGAATAGATTTCAGCTGGATCTTATTTTGTATGCCTAGCATCTGGAAGCCCTGATCACATCCTCTCCTCCTTCTCTGATTGCATCAGAAAGGGAGAGATGGGAGCTTTCAGCTGGATAGAAGGTGCTTAGGTGTAATGGTGCTGCTCAGACAAGGGTGGAAGGAGTACCAAATATGTTATTCCTGTAAAGGTATTGGCTAATTACTGGTGTAAAGCTTTATCTATCTAAATCCATCTAAAATGTAGCTTATTTAATATGTATTAGAGTAAAAGTTACTGGATTACTTTAAATAGAAACTGACTTTGTCACATAGACTAAAAAGGGTGTCAAGATGGAGTTCAATATGTGAATTGAGCAATCTGAGCATTCTAAAATTAGGTAATGAAATTCACCTTATTTTATGTCTGTCATTAAAAAAAGATGAATTGGCAGCCTAATGCATTTACCAAATCTACTTGACTTTTGAACTATAGCGGTAACTACATACCATTTCTCCACGTTTTTTTTTTTTTTTTTACTCAGAAGCTTATTCAAAAATCAGTTGCCTCATGGAAAGTAATGAAGTTAACTGAACTTATAATTGTTTACCAAGCGAGAAGGAAGCGCTGCAAGGCTCTAGTGGCTTAAATGACTTGTGCTTCTTAGTGGGACAGGTGAATGTCCAAAAAAACGTCTTTGAATGAAGCAATAATTTATTCTTTGAGCAGAGATGTAACATCAAGCAAGACTTGAGCTGAGTTGAGTTAAGTCAAGCAGAAAGATTATATTAGGGCTCAGGGATGATCTTAGCTGTGTTTTATTTGGTGCAGATATATAACATACATTTTGATGACGTCCACAGTGCCACTGTGAAGACACCAATGACATAGAAATGTATATGCACCTAATTAAATATATCTACAGTAAGAGAAGCACCACAGTGTCATCTCTATCAACAGGTAGAAGACTCCCCTCTTGTTAAGTTAAGTTAAGTTAAGTTGAGTTAAGTTAAGTTAAGTTAGGACCTGTGGAGGTGCCACAGGTGCAAGTAGGTGCACCGAAAGATGATGAGAAACAGAAGATCCAATATGCGGTTAAAGCAGCACTGAATACTCCGAGTATGTGGGTCATCCATCAGTGGCACGATGGCAGATCAGACAGAGTTACAGTTCCTCAGAAACACCTCTGCATGATTTACTCCGCACTACAAAGTGCTGACAAACCTCTCTCTCTTCAGTCCCACCATGCATTCTGTAAAACGATACGTGGGCGAATTTAAATCGACTGCATGAATCACTTATAGAGCAGTTTCACGTTTCAGTTTCATAGCAAGGCAAAGTACCATAATCAGGTAGATATATAATACCTAATATGTTACCGAATATCATAGTACGAGAAAAAAGACCAGCTTTTTCAAGAGCTCCTTGAAAAGGTGTTGGGTTGTATTACCTGAAATGTATATGACAGGGTGAAGACAGCAGGTATTGTGGAGACGTGACAATGAATGCAATACTTTCTGTAGTGCCATATTTTAAAGGGTCCAGTTGCATGTATATTCTCATAGCCAGAAATATTTCCTGAATAGCCCTATAACCCCAGAACTGTCTGTCAGAATCTGGGGAAAATACAGAGTGTAAGATGTGGCCTGTTTTGGGAATTTTTGGTTGCTCAAAAGGTTAAGTCACATGACATATAGTCACAACACTGTCCAAAAGTAGTCATGACCTTTGGGAGATGTCCCTCCCCTCTCTTTATTTTATCCTTCTTGTCACTTTCCACTGCGCTGTCTAAAAAAGTCTACACGCCCTGAAAATTATCTTCAAAAAGTTTACAAAGTCTAATCCAATGTCACATCAGACTGAGGATTTTTTTTAAACCCTCTTACTGATAGTGGAGGGTTCCAGCTTTTATACAAAAGTTTGCAAAGCTTAGCTTCTGCCTTGGATGTTTTCTTCAGTGTGTTTTACATACATCACAAACTACCTGCCTAGCTGGCGTTGCAACTAATTGCGCTTCCCGTAAAGGGAATGTCACTGCAGTTGAAACCAGACTTTGATCAGTCTGGTTACATGTTGGAGATTTCCCTTCGTATATCATCACATTTACTCATTTTCTCTGACCTTGTTTCTCTCCCTTCTCTGTTCCCTTGTTTTTGATGTGTCTCCTCTCCTCCCATCCTCACCGCTGCTGTTCCTTCCCCTCTCTGTAAGTAAAGGCACCACTCTCTCCATTTTGTTCCTCTTACACACACACACACACACACACACACACTTTTTGTGGATACTAGAACATCATTGCAGACAATAAACCAAACCCAACATTTTGTTTTTGTAAAAACAGGATGAAACACTTCTTTTAAACTTCTGCCAATTCTGTATCTCTTTCCTCCTCTCTGCGTCTCATTGTTATTTAACGCATGAGAACCGGCCTTTATTTAAATTCAGGGAGGTTTTCTTATCACAAAATATTGCACATAACATTATGTTTCGCTCTTTCTCTCTCTCTTCCTCTGTCACTTTCAGATATCCCTGCTTCACTGACAGCCAATAAGAGTAAAACCAATGAGAACCTTGTCAACTCCGGTCGCCTTTCCTCTTCCAATTGTAACAACAGCTACCACCCTGACTCCAACTACTACCCTTGTACTGGCTCTCCTAAAGGTACTGGTGTATTTCTCTCTCTTTTGGTCTTTTTGTCTCTCATAGATGCATAAAAACACCCATGTGTGCACAGCCTCACATACACACTGAAGTACACCCACACACATACATGTCGGGGTCAGTTGTTACAAATAGAGAGAGAGAGAGAGAGAGAGAGAGAAATTCCAGGGAGTGCAGAATTTTTTCTTGACATTTTTTTTCTCTTCCTCTCACCTGCTCTCACTCTCCCTCACACTCCCTCTTTTTCTCTTCTCCTGACACCACTCACCCTCTCACTTTCTGCCTTCGTCACTCCTTCTGCCCCCCCCCCCCCCTTTCCAGTCTCCAGAGCAAGGAGGTTTTCCTCAGGAGGAGAGGAGGATGGATGGAATCAAAATGTAAACAAGGTATGAAAGGAAAATGTTCTCTCTTCTTCTCCTCCTGCTTCTCTCTTTTACATTTTCCATCCCCTTACCGTACCTCCTGTGTGTGTGTGTGTGTGTGTGTGTGTGTTAATATTTAATGACCTAGCTAATTAAATGCTGCTTTCCAACCTCACTCACTGGACATGATGTCCCTGTATGCTCCTCATGCTCTCCCAGTGCATCTTTTCTGCACTTCCTTCAGTTATTATCTTTTTCCTTTCTCTCTCTCCTTTTCTTTTGCACTTCTTTTTATCCACCATTCATCCCTCTATCAATCCATACAAAAAATGTTTGGCTCTTCCACCATTGCTCCATGCATTCTTCCACCGAATCATACATCCATACATGCATGCTACTCAACCATTTCACATTGCTCTATCTGCTTCTTCCCTCCCTCTTTTCTCTTTACTTTCATAACTCCCCACATCCTCCGTTTCCTCTGACACACCACCTCTTTCCCCCTCCTGTACCCACCCACCTAACCACCTTTCTCCCTCCCTCTATCACTGGGCTCTATCCATCCCTCCATTCCTTCTTCCTTCCCCCCTCTCCTCATCTCCCACTCTCCTTCCCCTCTCCATGCCCTCCTCCATGCAGGGAATTGGCAGGATGATCCTGAAGGAGGAGATGAAGGCACGTTCGGGTTGCCACGACAATGACCAATGGGGCAGCAGGCGCAGTTCCTGCAGCAGCAGCAAGGAGGCGCTGCACAATGTGGGCTACAGCTCCCTCAATGGCTGTAAGGCTGACATTTTAAAGGAAAGGTTTTTCCAAAGTACAAATTAGGACATTTTGCAATCTATCCATCCAGATGGTTTCCGTGTGATTTGGTGAGGTTTCCAGGCTACTGTTGTTTGCTGCTCTCTGTCTCCCAAAAGCAAATCATCAAAACTTTGATGGTTTAGAGAAAAACACAACAGCAACTGCTCTTTCAACAGCTCGAGTTGCATTGGGAGCTGCTCACTGCCAAAGCACACTGGTAAACTGAATGTATCCGCCCCAAATTTGTACTCCTCGGCCAAATGACACAAACACTATCTGGATGGACAGCTTGTAAAAGAGTAAATTGGGAAAATATATTTTGTTGCATTTTGGGTCAACTGTTACTTTTAGATAAGGATAGGATAGCTTATAAATGTGTGTGTGTGTGTGTGTGTGTGTGTGTGTGTGTGTGGTTGTGATACTGAGAAAGCCATAGCTCAAGGAGTTTCCCACTTCCATATTAAATCTCTTATCGATCCTCTTCCACATCAGATTCAGCACATTAGGAAAAGACAAAGATGGAGAGAGTTGGAGAGAGAGAAAGAAGGTGTAAGAAAGAGTGTTACAGCAGGACGGACAGAGAAGGAGTGTTACAGTAGGACAGAGAGAGAAAGAGGAGAAGAGATAGAGAATGAATGGAAAAAGGAGAAGGAGGGTGTGAGAAAAGGGAGAAGCAAGAGGCTAAAGCAATTTGGAGCTGGTCAAAGAAGATGTATGATGTGGAGGCAAAGAGGTAAATCAGGGTCAGATGAGAGGGAAGAGGGATGGAGAAACAGAGAAATAAACTGCAAGCACAGAGAGGCCTAGATAATGAGAGCACTTAGTGCTGTGCAGTAAAGTGTGGCTTTATGTTTGTTATCTGTTAATATACCGATTATAAAATGTTGGAAGGTTTGCTCTCATCATCTGTTCTTCTGCTCAAAAGGTTCCCTCCAAAATGGGTAATCCACCACTTAGAAGTGGCACACAAAATGATTAATAGTTGGTATTGCAACTCGTTGGTTTACTAAATTATGCAGTTGCACTTGAGTGATGCACTTTAGTTACTGTATGTATTTATTTGGATTTCTTTGAATGGGTATTATGCATTTTGAATTAAAGCTCAAATGAAAACAGGGAAGTCACTGTATAATGCAACAAATGCTACTTATTACAGCCTTCAAATAAGCACCTCTATTAACCAGAGATATTAAAGAGAGATGACTAGTTGCTCTTTCTGATCAAACTTATGTGAAAAATACGTAGGCTGCTCTTAGAAACGAGGAAACAAGGTGGGCTGCTTCAAACAAGAAGGCTTTCCAGGCACTCCAAATGTAAGAAAATGCAACAGTGAGGAAGTAAATATGTAAACACCTTTATTGTAGTGGCTAACCATTCAAAAGCCAACATGTTTTGACTACTGTCAGGTCTTTGTCAGGGTGTGGCCTCATCTATATAACTGCAACAACCATTGAAAATATGAAGAAACAAGAGAGGAGGTTACACAAAAACATATATGAACTTGTGTTCTGAAGGAAGTTAACATTGAAAATGAATGGCAAGTAGTCTGCATCTGTATTTGTTATATATATATATATTTGTGTCTGAAAAGACTATAGATGCTGCAGAGATGTGTATTTTAAGGTTGTAATGTTTTTTGCATTTTAAAGAGGCTTACCTCAGAATTTTTGATGCTTTGGTAGAATAGAATAGAATAAAATAGAATACAATAGAATAGAAAAGATGTTTTGTTTTTTTGTTTTTTTTGTATTGGGACAGATACATATATATTGATAGAACACAAGTAGAATACAACTTTATTGCTCAACCTGGAAAATTATCTTTGGCCTCACCAAATGCAGTAAAAGCATCGCATTATTGCAACACATGGCATCAGTAGCACAACATCACATCAATTAATTAACATACAAAACACAGCTGGCTTTGTCAGCATTGGCTAGCGCAGAGTTTTCATACTTTTCATAGTTTTCATTGCATTGCAGTGTTCAGTAACTTCCTCCTCAGAACCTTTGATGCCTTTGCCTTTTGGGGAACCCTATTTTCCACTGTGTGTGTGTGTGTGTGTGTGTGTGTGTGTGTGTACAAAAAAGTACCAAGCTGTTTTTTGGGATACTACAGTAGAGATGTGTGTGTGATATATTCCTTTTCTGAAATTATCTTGGCCAAGTACCGATGAAGTGATGTGCTGGCCCGTGTGTGTCCATTTTTCTTCTCGTTTTCAGGAAAGAAATATAGCAAATAAAAGCCAAAAAAGCAGCGTGGTGCATTAAAACAACAAAATGCATTCACAGTGCCTTGGATGCATATTCTTAGCGCGGGTGGCCCAAGTTGAAACCAAGTCCCCAATGCTGGGAACGTCCGTGCTATACTCTACCCATGGTGCTACATATTTTATAGGATGCACAGGTCTTGGTAATAATCACGGCTGTTTATGTTGATGTTGTTCAGCTCCCCCTCGAAGCATATATCTCCTTCTCACAGCTGATGTTTTATAGATGTCCCATAACAGCTGGCCTGCTTTATTTCCCTTCCGCTGAAAAGACACCCTCTCCTCTGACTGCAGCTGAGTGTGTGTGATCAAACTACTGCTGACGGTCTGGGCTGTTAGCCTCACTTGACACGATTTCATACACTGTACGTGTGCACAAAGTCAGACACACCACACACACATACATAAAGGGAGTAATGAGAGCAAGGGGAGCCGCTCGTGGTGTCTGGGACATGTGCACAGGCATTAAAGAGTTTTAATACCCCCTTCTCTATTTCTCTACTTCCTTCTCTATTATTTAATCACTCCCTCTCTCTCGGTCTCTCTGTCTCTGTCTGTGTGTCTGTCTCTCTTTCTATCTCTGTCTGTCTGTCTGTCTGTCTCTCTGTCTCTCTCTGTCTTGTCTGTCTGTCTGTCTCTCTGTCTCTTCAGCTCCCAGGTCGGTCTACAGTGCTGACAGTGGTGAGTGACTCATCAGTGTGTTTTGATCTCTGAGGTCATCACAAAGGGAGGCGGCGACATAATGGATCGTCTCCGCTCTGATCCCCTCCATCCTGTCAGCTCTGTTGTGACAGTGGCAGGGATTTAAGTTGAAGATGTTATCAGCACACACACACACACACACACACACACACACACACACACACACACACACACACACACACACACACACACACACACACAAACTGACACACTCCTCTTTCTGTTGGGTTACAGGTGGAAAGATGAATGGTGTTGCAGCTAAGGCCTGTTTATCAGCTTTTCTCTAGTAGCAGTGCTGATCCAGGATCACTGACCTGAACCTGTCAGCCATCTGTTTCAATGGATACTGTTACAATTACAATTTGCATTTGGCCGACGCTTTTATCCAGGGTGACGTGCATATGAGATTTTTGTACACCACAAGCAAAGATTTATTCAGGAGAGAACAATGACATCAAGTGCCATAAAGTGCTGGTTCTGGTCCAGAGGACACAGGAGCTACAGGGCACCGCCTTGTAGCAAAGAGGGAATGCAGAGAGTGCATAAAATGCATAGAGGAAGGAAAGATGGCAAAGAGGCAGATTTTTTTTTTTTTTTAAATATTATATGGGGGATTACACAATCCATTAGGTGAGGGGGTGTTCCCTAAAGAGCTGGGTTTGCCTTCTTTTAAGGATTGAATAGATTTCTACAGTCTCTCCACAGTTGCACTAACGCCGTTCAAATGTTATTTTTGAGATCTGATCATAAAGATAGATGTATTTTATGACATTGCATCATGTGCATCTACACTTTAAGTGCTTCAGTGGTGTCCTTCAGGTCTTCATGTGCATTTCCTCCTCTGCCCCATCATGTGTTTTATTGCCCATACATGTATTTATTGCATCCAGACATGGACCTGGCCACTCCCAAATCTGGTTTTGAACCCTTAAAAATTTCATTATTGCAGGTCCAGACCTCTGTCTTGCATCCTCCTATAATCATGACATAAAAATGTAATTCATAATTGAAATATAAAGCAAACAGCATCAAGACAGCACATGTTACTGTTGCCATTGTATTTCCAATGGCAACAGTGAGTAGACCAGCACTCGTACTACACAGGGATTGATAAATGCGATGCTTAGCGTAGTAGTTCTCAAGCTATTAAGTGTCAGGGCCCATGATGATTGAACAACTAAATTTCAGAGGCAAACATCATGACTAATCTATGAGACTATATCCTATTTCTTGTCAAGACAGAATAATAGATGACACACTCATTATAGTTCATCAGTTTGCTGAAATGTAGGCTACTGTACACACACTGTACTGTAGCCACACACACACACACACACACACACACACACACACACCAGCCCGTATTTTTCTGCTGCATCATGGTGTTTCATCCCGCCTTTTGACATCGTTGGGTAATTTAATTCCCCTCAATACCAGAGTGAAAGAGGAAGAGCGGGAGAGAGCGAGATGGGGAAGCAAATAAATAGAAAATGGGAATGAGGAAAGCAAGGGACAAAGAAAGAAAGGAGAAGGGGGAGGGAGAGAAAATGAAGGAGGGGGAGGGGGGGCAAGAGGATGAGAGAGACAGAAATTGAATAATGAAGCCTAAGAGCATGAAGAAGCAGAATTAGTAAGAAAGAGGCGGGTGTTAGAAAGTATGAGGGGGAAAGAGAGGGAGGGAGAGGAGAGATAGGCGAGTGAAGTTTAACAGGCCTCCGCTGCCCTCTGCTGCCTCAACTGTAGCATTGCATGTCATTTTAGGCCAGTTATAGCACAGTAAAGACCTGGCGAAGGATGTACGGATGTTGGTTACCAGCGGTTACGAGGGATGGCACTATGCTGGAGGAGTGTCAGCAACTGGAAATACTGATAAAGCAAGGAAAATACAGGTTTTTGTCGCAGAGTATTAAAAATGTATACAATTTTTCCTTTGTTCCCATTCGTCCAACACAGGCTGAGAGTTCCTCACAGTTTTTAGCAATACTGTGCATTGCCTGTGAGGCTGAAAGGTGAATTCTTCACAGGCTGATCTTTGATGGTGTGTATTTAGTCGCCAAAAGGCGAGCAGACTACCAAAGAGGCTGCATCCATCCCAGGCCACAGATAAGGTGTTTGATGAGAAGATAATGAGCCATGAAATTAGCAACATTCAGAGGTTTATTCCATGTCTGCACAGTGAATGTAAACTCACTAATGTGCTGATCTGATCCAAGCCACAGCATTTTTCATCAGGATCCTGTCATTTTGGCGTTTGTGGGTCAGTGGTTGTGTGTGTGTATGACACAAGGGCTGCTTTTTGAATAATTGGATCAACTGGGAGAAACTAGGTGAGGAGGGTAGGTTTGAAATCCTTTCACATTCCCAAATACCCACTGTCAACTCTACTGCTCCAGTGAAGCTGCTCAGCTCAGCTAGTGGACTGCGGCTGCACTGTAGTTGTGAATGTGTGGGACTGTGTTAATGAGAGGCCTGGTTGAAAAAAATGCATGCATGCTCAGTAAAACTTAAATAAAGTTTGATTCATTGTGGAAATCTACAGTAAGTCTGCAGATGCTACCGACTGCATGGACTGACAGCCTTTTCTAATGCAAAGGTGAAAGACCCACAGAAAGTAAAACACAGAGCCACTGTGTTCCCACTCAGAAATGACTTGTCTGCATCCTAGTTTACATATTCTTGTGTTTGTTTATGGTTATGTGTTTATATTTGTTCTCGCAGATTCGTACATTGCCAAATCGGCCTCGTTGCCAGGCTACGGCAGAAATGGACTGAACAGGGTGAGTGATTTACAATTTCTGTGTATGTGCAGCTGTGTGTGTGTGTGTGTGTGTGTTAGAGAGTGGGTGAGTGAGTGAGAGAGACAGGAGCACCAATTCACAAAGCCCAAAGCTGTGACAAAGTCCATGCTTCTAATATAATTTGCCACCAAACCTCTGAAACCCACTTAATCAGTTTTATTTCTGGGGACAAGTGGAGCAATAACTGATGACTGACAAGATATTATTATTTGGCCAGTGTGATAAATTATTACATGTTGGTGGGTCACTGTGCTACTCCGTACAGATGCACACAGCTTTGAGGGAAAGCTGATTGTGATTACTGCCCTGATGTGGATTGTTTTTTTTGGATATTACAAAGGTGGTTTCTTTTCTTCATAATGTTTAAAACTAAACTATATTTTCAGTGGATGCTTACAAAAGCTGTTTTTGTTGTTGTTGTTGTTGTGTTGTTGCAGCCTGGCAGTGCGGGCACGGACTATTACCAGTATGACAGCACTAATGCAGTCAACTGGCAGATCAGAGGTAAGCCTTTTGTCCAGCTAATCTGTTTACCCACCTTTCATTCAGTCTCCTCTCCATTTACATATTCAGTATTATAAAGTAAAAGCCAATGCTGTGCAAGAGGCCAGAGTGACACATGACAGTGAACACAGCATTTAACATAACTCATCAATACTGTTTCTCTTCTTTCTTTCTTTCTTTCTTTCTTTCTTTCTTTCTTTCTTTCAGAATACAAGGTAAGGCATTCTGCCAAAGCTGCTGCCACTGAGCCAAGGTGTTGTCAAGCCTAATTGAAATTTCTGGATCTGTGGGTAACAGAAACAGACGATGATTTGCCTTTTTTAACGCAGGCTTAATTCATATTGAACGGTGGATCGATTTCACTCCGTAAAACCCTGTTTGGCTCACTTAAAGTTTGTGAAGCTGATTTTTTGGTGTATGTGTAGAATAAGTAAAAACAAACAAACAAACAAACAAAAAACATACAAGTGGCACACTGTGGTTCATATAAGGGGTGTTTAGCTTGCCCTGTCTCTTTGTGATGAGACTGGTCTTACCTTCTGCATCAGAAGAGAATATGACACAACCTTCTACAAAAAATATGATATTCATAATTTATAATACTTCAAAAACAAAAAAGCTCAGACCAACACTTTATTGGCAATTAGTAGCCAATATTTTTCTTATTGTCTTACTTGTTTTACTGGATCCCTTGATTATCAGACACACCCTACTTTAAAC
Organism: Myripristis murdjan; assembly: GCF_902150065.1. NCBI lineage: Eukaryota > Metazoa > Chordata > Actinopteri > Holocentriformes > Holocentridae > Myripristis > Myripristis murdjan. Next base: position 11,474,353 of record NC_043993.1, on the reverse strand, counting down.
TGTGACATTTCATAAAGAAACGACATAAGACACTGAACACCTAAAGGCTTTAGAGCAGTGATCAGAGCTGGATTTATGGTTGCAGTTTAATATTGGATTAAATGAAATTTACTGATTTGCAGTTGCAGTTTAATTCACGTTTGCTTGTCCCACAGTGTGTTTCATTCTTTAACTGCTGCTTAGAGGAGCACATGTACAGAATGCTGAATTTACCATTGCAATTTACTGTGGAAAAGGACTGAAGTCATGTTCTATGAGATATGTAAATTAGATCTCTGATGTGACCCAAAAAACAAATGACATGACAATGAAAATATCATGATGGCTAAATTATTGGCTAACTCTAAAGTGACAAGTCTTTTTCAGGCTATTGCTGTTTAAGTTGCTCTGTACTGACATGTGTGTTTCATAGGTATAGTGAACCAGAAAACAAACATTTGCTGCAAAACAACAGATGGATGGATGTAGTCCTGATTTCTCTCTCTGTCTCAGATCTACCCTTATGAAGCTCTTGTGGTGACAGTCAGAGGGCAAAAGCGTCTCCCCAGTGACGTTGACCGAGCCAGACTTGAGGTAAATAGTGGAAGCGCTGCGCCTAACTGCTCATTGATCTCGCTGAACACAGGAAGGAAGACTGCAATGATATCTTAGCGCACTCAGAAATATACAGTCAGGCATAAAGGGCGGCCGAGATGGTCCTTTGAGTCGGGGTTCAAGCCTTACTGTATTGTTATTATTTAGAAGTGCATGATTCTTAGAATAGTTTAGGATATTAATGTTGTGTTTTGCATGAACATGTACGAATATATTGCTAAACTTCAGAACACTGATTTGGGTGATTTCATGGTTTAATTTCTATGCCCTCAATAGGCATAAGTGAATATGGAAAGTGGATGGATGGATGGATGGATGGATAGATGATGTCTTAACTTAAATTTAAGGAATACATAGCCATTAATTATTTAATCCTCATCGCTCTCTCTTTATGTCTCTGTCTGTTTCTGTCTGTTTCTCTGTCTCGTCTCTCCTCTCAGCGTCACCTCTCCCCAGAAGAGTTCTACAGAGTGTTTGGGATGTCCATGTCTGCCTTCGACCGTCTTGCTCAGTGGAAGAAGAACGAACTGAAGAAACAGGTCCGACTCTTCTGAGGAGGCGAGATCACTGTGTGGGACCGTCTGACCCACCACAGGCCAGCCACCCGCTGATAGCTTGCTGTGGAAAACAGCCTTCACATCAAGGCCTACTTAACTCAGATCTGTCTCTGGCTCAGTGGAAGAGGAACCAGCAGATGAAAAAAGAGGGAAAAAAATTATTCTACTACTCCTCTGAGGCAGCAAGATCAGAATCGTCTCACCCACTGTAGGCCTCCCATGGAGGGCAGCCTGACCTAGAGGAGAGGGGCAACACAAAATGAGATGTTACGAATCTTTTGAAGAGAAAATATCAAGATAGAACTACCCAAAGGCCCACCTGATGGTACACACTTTGATTAATAAAGCAAAAGTCAGTCAGACGGTCAAAAGGAAAAAAAAAAAGGTTGAATGTCCTGAGGAGAGCAGGAGTGAAGCCGAAGACCTGGAGAGAGGATAAACAGGATAACCAGTGTCCTGTTGCTGACATGGTGGACAAGCAGGGCTGGGGACACAACAGACAGACAGACACAGACAGATAGGAGGGAGGGCCTCCTCCCAGGCCATTGCAGGTTGGCTGCTATTCCCCTTTCTGCCAGAGGATGGCAGTGTGTTGACACGAGCGGCATCTAATGTCAACAGGTTGCTGTATATCCCATATGCAACAAAGAAGACCAGTTACAGTGAGTTAAGACAAACCTACAGACAGACAGAGAGACAGTTTCACAGGCAGTGAGACGAACACCAAGGGATCCTGGCAGACACACAGAAATGGTCCAGAGCAAGCCACATGGACCGCACTGCGGCGCTAAATCTCTCCTCAGTGGCTCATAAACTGACAGGACAGGCAGGCAAACACAGCCCACATATGTACTCGTGTGATTCCTCCCATGTGAAAAAGGCTTAATGGACACAATGTGAACATGAGGTGTTTATAATGAATTAACACTGAAAGCCAAAGGTCTTCTTTTTCTTTTCTTTCTTTCTTTCTTTTTTTTTTTTTTTTTTTTTACTGGCATGTGTTTTATTTGGTTGTTGATTTTTCTGAAGCCATATCAGTGTTCAGAGTTGTTTTCTAAGCCTGGAGCTGACTGATTGTGATATACTTTGCTAAAGTGATTGATCTGTGAAATATGTTGTGATTGTTTATTATGATAGACGATAACACAAAAGTGTAATGTATGAACTGTATCATAATGGGACTCTAAGCTCGGAATTGTTGGTAGAGTTTAGAAAGAAGGTGTTTGTGCTAAAAAATGACCCAAACTCTAAAAGGAGGTTCATAGTTTTCTTTGACTTATTATATTGAAGAGTTGTTTGTCAATTCAAATTAGCAGCTGTATTCATAAAGCATCTCAGAATAGGTAGTGATTTGAGTTACAAGACCACAGATCAAACCAGACTGGTTTTGGTTTTGTACTCTATGCGTGTTTGAGTCTACATGTGTGTGTTTGCGCACATGTGTGTGTGGTTGAATGGTACAACGTGTCCATGTCATGAGTAATACGAAGCAAACAAGATAGGAGGGAAGGAAAGAAAGAAGCGACAGCACAAGACTAGAGATGGAAAAAGGGAGGAAGATCTGAATGGGAGTTTGTTTTAGGCTGGACTGGTGTCTCGTGTGTGTTACAGTTTTATGAACCAATTAAATAGAGTTAGTATGGATAAGAGATGCTGAACAGTGTGCTGCTTAAAGCCAGAGCGTTTGGTGCTGGTCTGCAGGGGTGCTGTCGGTGGATGTTCATCTAGCAGCTGAAATTGAGGTTGCTTTCTCATGCAAGGACCTGAAGTCCAACCTGCAACGTGTGGATGTGTTTTGTGTGTGTGTGTGTGAGTGATATGGATAGGTGGGTCTTTACTGTTCATTAACAAAAACCCTAAGTAAACATGTATAGAATTTTTAAAAACTCAGTTCAGGTCTACAATCTAATTCTCTTTGGCTTTCATGACATTTTCTCATTTACAGTGCCCTGCGTGTGGTTACAATTGCTGAATAAATGATGCAAATGCTGCCAATTTACCATTATATTGATTTTTTTTCCTGCTCTGATCTGCTCTGTGCTTAATGCTTCATTTTTGTATGTTTTGGTTTAGGGATCCGCTGGGTTTACTGGGTTTAGACTTGGGTCAGACTGGTGGCTCTCATGGTGGGTCCGGCGATCCCCGGCAGAGGTCTTTGAGAAGGTCCTGGGTGAAGCTGCCAATAGATGACATTGCCCATATTCAATATCCGCAAACACGAAAGCTATCACTAAAGTAAATCTTTTCCTTTAAATATTTAAACAAACAAAATGAACAGCCAATTATAGATTTGTAAGACATGGCAGAGAGAGACACTGTCAAATAATATTGAAAAGCTTAGAATAACAGAAATAAAAGAGCCAGGGACTAACCTCTGTCATACTGAAAAAGGAAGGCATCCCATCCCATCCCATATTCTCAAAAGGCAGATATCAACCCAATATATCAGTAAATCAACTCCTCTGTTAAAGCCTGACGCATGGAAAATCAGGAATTTAGACCGAAGCCAAGCTGGGACCAGGCAGGCACTTATATAATTCAATGTGAAATAAACAACAGCAAAAACGTTTTCCATATGGGATCCCCCGGGGCAGAGTCTTGTATGGGACAAATGGGGCCGGTGGTGTGTAAATGTATGGGAACCAAGCAGCTTGACTCGCACTAGGACCCAGTGCGGCTGCGGCTGTGGAACCAGGATGCCGAGTCAAACTATGAACTGTAGCGGCCACACTGACTCAGTTGGCCGCATCCGTGGCTGGCAGAGCTCGGTGGTCGGGAGCGTGTCGCAAACACGCCTCACACGGATATGTTCATAACTTTTACACGCAAAAACTGAGGGATTGCCTATTACCAGAAATAAATAGGATAACTCTGGCTTTGGGATAGCAGACCACATGGACTCCAAACGTCAGAGCTGTGAGTAACAGTCCCTTCCCCTCTTCTTCTTCTTTTTCTTCTTTTTTTTAAAAAAAAAATTATCCCATGCTCATATTTGGCTCCCTCACGGAAAACACCATAGCCACTCCTTTGGGCTAACACAACTGGAAACTATTCATAGCCCTAACATCCTGTTGTTATGTTACGTTGATTTCCTATCGAGATAGACATAAAGTACCTTAAAACTCACTGTAGAGAAGCAGAAGTCCCAGTAGGAATATCATAGGAATATTATAGGATATGTTACAGTGTGGACTGTGCCTATGGCTGAAAGTACAATACCGGTCATTCTAAATTCACCATTCAGCGACACGGATACCGAACAGGGTGATTTCGAGATTTTGTTTGTTTCTGGGGCTGGTCTGAAGTGAACTGATGGACCTTTATCCCGTTTTGTACAAGAGGCGAGAGCGTCTCCCGCTCCCGGTACGGCGGTGTAGTAACGGCAGAGTGATGTCATACACATACACGCTGGCCGGTGCGCTGCGTGTGTACGTAGCCCATAATGTGCGTGTGTGAGTGTGTGAATGGAGGAGGTATTGCTCAGGTAGTGATGCAATTGGATACCAACAGTGAAGTGCCCCGTTGGAAGCGGCGCTGCTGGAAGGGAAGCTGAATGTCCGCTCTGTTTCAGCGCAGGGAGGCTGGAGACAGGAAGGGCCGTTACAACGTTACAAATAATAATAATAACCATAAAATAAAATAAATAAAACTAAATATATAAAACTAACTAACTAAATAAATAATGATAATAATAATAATAATAATAATAATAATTTAAACAAAAAAAAAAAAAAAAAAAACGACGCTGACAAAAAATACCGTTATGGACAAAAATCATTTGTGTTTTCAGAAAAGAATTAATTTAAACACGATGTTTGGCAGAGGCATAAGATGGATAAATAGCCTATAGTATGAATTTAACACAATAAAAAAAAAAAAAAAGAAAAAAGAAAAAAGCTGGATACAGTCACTCATTCATTCATTCATTCATTCCTTTACAAGCAGCTTATCCTTATTAAGGTCGGGGTGGGAGGTTTGGGGTGGGGTGGGGTGGGGTGGGAGGGTTAGTTTGGATCACGGAAACACCCTGGACAGGTCGCAAGTCCACATACTTGACCCCAAAATTTCATCCATCAGTTACACAGCTTTATATCGCTATTACATGTAGCTCCAGCTCATCCTTTTTTTCAAACTAGTGAAGTTAAAGGGGTGATTTGCACTGTGGGTCCAAAAGTTCAGTATAGATAGATGCTGATATTGTAGAAAGGGATTTAGGATATTGATATTATAATAAAGCAATATAGAAAGTGTCAACAGTGATGCGAGCACCGTACAGTGAAATCATTTGGTTGCATGAACATTTCAGCACAAACAGCTTGTGCAGTGTAAAACTCAAGTGTTGTTGTTGGCACATGGTGGACTAAAACATTGTTTATGAGCAAACTGTTTGAGATAAGGAGGTACATATTGGACTTTCAAATCCATTTGGATGCAAAACACTTGCTGCATGAAACAAGCCATTTGAGGAAATCGGATTACTTTTCATGCTATGCTTTTTTTTTTTTTTTTTTTTTTTTTTTTTTTTTTGAGCTGTATAAAAAAGATAGCTGCATGACATGAACTTCAATAGTTTGGAAAAAAGCTGAGACTGAACTTGCTCTGTTTGTTTTTTGCAAATCTCCATGACGTTTTGACTGACATGAGGTTGACAAGAAAATGACTCAGTTTTTCCTTGTGGGACTCCATTATCTTGGGTTTAAACCCTCTGATACATCCCTTTCTATCACAAACTTCACAATAACACATGCATGCAGGATCCGGAGGCCACATGAGTCCTTTATGGATTTAGGATTGGATTTTGCAGTGTTAAAAATGGAAGAGCAGGTTTGAGGCTGCTTTATAAGCCTGTAGTAATCCGTTGCATTGGAGGGGTCTAGGCTTAGTGACACACGCACACACATAGACACACAAGTGCACACACACAAGTCATCTCTGTATAACTGTCACAAGCCTCGACCTCTACCACAGTTCCCCTATCTTTCCCTTTCCCTTTTCCTCTCACTCTCCCAGTGCCGCCCCTCTTCCCTGTTAGTGTCAGAGGGTTCAGCGCCTTTTCTTTACTTCATGTTTACTGATATTTCACAACAGCAGTGACCTTAACTCTTTGCACAGTTTCATTTTCTGTGCAGTTTAAGATGCAGGACTGCAGGGGCTACTCGCTGAGCATTAGTTTCAGAGTGATATCCAGGGCAGCAGGCCTATAAATGTCCCTCATGTGTAGGTGTGCTGTAGGTAGTGGATAAACTCGTGTGGTGGTTACACACTAAGTGCTGACAGGAATAACACTGGATCATGTTGGGCTATATCCAGTTGAAGGTTATATCAGAAAGATGAGTGACTGACGGGATGTTGGGGAATCGAGGCATCGTTTAGCTCACAGCTCATATCCGGGAAACAATGTCAGGAAAAAACAACCTTTGGAATAATAGTATGTGGTAATGTGTGTTTCTTATGGTGTGTATGTGTGTTTGTGTGTGTGTGAGAGAGAGAGACAGACAGACAGAGAGTGAGGACTGTACTGACAAACAACCAAACCTAATAAATGTGTTTGCAGTGTGCAGATCACTGTCATCTCCAAACCTTTCTCAGTTTTTGGAGACACAGTTTACTTCACAAGGCTCCTTGGTGCATTACAAAAGACACTTTATCTGTAGTTAAGTGTGCACATGATACACTAAGGTTCTTAAAAAGTATGAAAAAGTGTTAAATTGTATAAATGTGTGACATTAAAAAGTAGTGAAATGTCTTGAATTCAGTTATTATAAGCCGAGTCTTTTTCACTTAGCAGTGACTTTGCACTGTATGTCCACTCTTGGATTAATACAGAACAGAGTCGGGTTATTAGCACAATATGCAGAACTGTGCATCTGCTTAACATAATGGGACTTCATGCCCGGGGCCCTTGACAATTAATTTCCTGTTGTCCTTTTTCTTATCTTGCTCATTTTAGTTTCAGAACTTTCATTAGCTCTGCTCCAGTAGAAATAGGCTGCTTTCGCCAGCTTGGTTTCTTTATTTTGTTCATAAATTGCCCCCATATTCAATTCCATGTAGGAAAAGGCCTTAAAAATACTTTAGTTTTGTGAAATGTGCTGATACCCTGTATGTAGCCTACACTTCTTTCTATTGTGTCTGCCCATTTCAAAATCTTGATACATAGAATATTTCAAGTTATTTACAGTCTTTTATTTGTAGTTTTTTGGAAGAAAGCAAATTCATAACTTCAACTGAAAGTCTAAGTCAGTCCAGTTATATGTGCAAAACATGCAAGAAATGCTTCTCTACTTGTATAATGTTCAAGAACACTAAAACAGTATAAAACATCATGGTATACATGCAGAAATGACACCATTTCTTAATTGTTTCACAAAAAAAATTGGTCTTTCTGCTGGGTCCCATCTTAACATCAGACCAGATAAAAATAAGCAAGAAACTATCCATCATCACATCCACTGTTTCTTTCTGGTGCAGTAATTTCAGTTCTAGCATGAAATGAATGAACTTTAATCCAAATTGGCCTTCAGCTGAAAGCAAGGGATTGTTTGTCCAGGACAGAAATTTCCACACCAGCGTCCCCCAAGATTTGCTGTGTTAAGCTGACTGACAAATAACTGTAGATTTCCCATGGTGCACTGTGGTGGGTGAGTGGCTCAGTGTGCTTACCTGGGAATACCACAGCGCCACACAAAGACATGGGTTTGAAATTAAAGCTCATGCCAGTGCCACAGTGTTTGTGTGTGTCAGCCTCCTCTGCTTCCTGTGTCTCTTGTTCATGTGCTATCTGGAGAAAATGATAAGATATTGAAAGAATGTGAAAAAGAGAGAGTTCCATGGCTCTTACCCCCCAGCTGTTTCCTTTTAAGTTCCTCGGCTAATTTGGTACGGAGGGGACCTTTTAAAGTGTCTGATGACTGCAGACCCCAAGCTAGACGTGACACCATCCGCTGCTGGCACGAAAATATGAGTTATGGGATGCTGCATCGCTGAAGTGGACTTTTGTCTGCGCGGGAGTCGCCGAGGCAGCCGGGGCTTGAACTCCGACCTTCGTCTGAAGAGGACGGCTGTCTGGAGAGAGAGGGAGGGAGAGAGCGAGCAGGGGGTGCAGATGAGGAGAGGAGTTGAAAGGGATGGATCAGGGAGGGAGGAGGGGGGAGAAATGAAGGAGTGGAAGGCAGAATTTGGGATCTGAGGCGAACGGCTGTCAGGCCTCAGCCTCTGGGAGTGTGGGGGAGGCAGGAAGAGGACGCCTGCTGCAGTGCAGTGTAACGTTGCGCTCTTGAGGGTCGAAACGCATGACACGCTCTTTTTTACCTTATTAAACAAAATATGTCTTGATGAAAGCCCTTTGATGGCTAATCATGAGTCTTGGGCGAGATCATTCAAGCAAATCACAAGCAATTCAAACGGTTAAAAGTGCATTCACACACATTCCCGCCCAGCCCTGAAATGTTTGGAGAGGAAATCAGAAGGGATGGTAACTGGATGTGAGAGACGGGCCTGGGGCCGAGGAGCTGGGATCGGCATGATTGATAGGTTAGGCATATAATGGATGGGAGCAAAAGCCTCAGGTTAGGAAGACAAGAGCCTCCTTGACTTTTGTTTAATCTTTTTTTCTCCATCCCCCAGCTGCCCATAGGCATTATGTGGTGAGATAAACAGCAGCAGCAGCAGAAAGCACAGAGGCAGCACTTCAGTTGTTTTGTTGTGAGCTGCAACCAAACACACTAAATCAGTTAAAATGGAAGCTGCATGACCCGAGTCTCATGACTGACCTTCTTCGGAAAGCCTCCTCCACCGAAACACACAAAAATGTACGCAAATGCGCGCGCCCACACACACACAAACACACCAACACACACAGTCACACTTTTTCCCCTACTTAGCTCCAAGACACCATGTGACTGTATATTTGCTGTGTATGAAATACAATTTCTTTGTGAGGGTAACTTAAAAAGTGTTTGTGTGTGTGTGTACCCGCTGCAAGTTAAGTGCATGTGTGTATCTGGCAGCAAATGTGTGTGTGTGTGTGTGTGTGCGCGCGTGTGTGTGTGTGCGTGCATATGCACATTCAGGGTTACAAAGATCCTTCTGTGGGAGAGAGGAACCACAGGCCTCCACAACAGCTGATCATCAGCCTCCAAACCCTCAGGCCCACAGAGAGAGAGAGAGAGAGAGAGAGAGAGAGAGAGAGAGAGAGAGAGAGAGGGGCTCCTGGATGGCCTTGACTGTGTAAAGTGAGACTTAAGAAACAGAAAACAGGCCTAAGGTCCAGTATGTTGAAACGCGGTCACCCTATTACCGGCCACATAGAGGCTGAGTTGACTGAATTCCTTTTTCCACCCTGAAAACTATTGTCATGCAATGACTGACAGCATGTGACAGGCGATATATATTTATTTTGAGTTCTGATAAGCAAAGAACATTCAGAAAAATGCACCTGGCAACTTTTGAAAAAACTCTCCACCTTAAGCGATTTAGCCTCGTCTTCAGTGTTAAAGGAATACTCCACTGTTTTTGGGCAAAAGACAACAGTGTTGAACAGCCTGCTCCGTCAAAGTGAAAAAAAAAAAAAAAAAAAACCTTACAGCAAATCCAAAGCTCTTTTAGTTACACAGTGTATCATGTTTATTTGAAATACATGTCCTGGAATTTACTTACTTACTTTACTTCATTTATTTACTTAAGTTTACTTAAAGTCCAGAGTATCAGTATAAAACTTTGTATGGTGACAAGTGAAATGTAGATAGACAGATTGGATTTGAATGTTGAAAAGTGGGCGTGTCATAACTGTGTGGCTAAAAGTGGAAGATCACGGGTGGATGTTATGGTATTACTGGCTGGTTATTGGCTGGTTCATGCTTACAACAGCATGCGTTGTATTTTGTTGAACAGGAAGAAAAATATTATCGTTTTGATGTTGATTTTTTCTGGGCAAATATCATTGGTTATTTTTTGGGCATATATCATTAAACAGATGCACAGTATGACAAGGGATGTGATATAAAGGGGTTAAAAAGGCATTCTTCATTTCATCTCAACTTTAAAACAAGTTGAGAATAAGGCATATCAGCCCACTGTAGGATCAAGAAAACGACATGTGATTCATGAAAATTCCTGAAACGAGTTGATTAGCAATAGGGGAAAGTGGATGATTTCCTTTTGTTTTAAGGAAAATAAGATTGTGACACTGGATATGAGACTCAATGACTTTGCAAGAGTGGGAGGGAGGGAGAGAAAACAAAAAGAGAGATAGGGGAAAGCTGGACAGCGGGAGAAAGAGAGAGCAGACGCTTCTTAACTTTCATGTTGAGCTGAATTCGATTTGAAAGAGAGAGAGGAGGTGAGACTCGGTATGGATGAATTAGATTTGAGATCAGGAAGGAGTGGATAGAAGCTTCTGTCAACAGCTGAGACAGGAAACCGCAGCTGCTGGTCTCACACACACACACACACACACATACATACATACACACACACACAGCTGCTGGACATATCTTTTAACCCAGAATGCCCATGGCTTTGGACGATGCAGCTGTGCTCCACGCCCCTCTTAGACTGTGGAAGTGTGTGTGTGTGTGTTTGAATTCCTGTGTTGTTTTTTGTTTGAGTTTCTGGCTTTGCATTGTTTTCATTGGTCTTGTGGAGCATTGTGGCCGTCTAATTTTGGCCTTCATGGAGACAATGGAGTATTGTCAGACTGAGGGGGGCGGAAGAGACTAAGAGGGAGTCTTCTCTCACTGTCTCCCTACTTTGTGTGTGTGTGTGTGTGTGTGTGTGTGTGTGTAAGAGAGAGAGGGAGAAATTGCCAATTCTTTTGTTCTGATCATAAAAGTTGTATCACTTCTTTTCCTCTCATCTCACTTTATTTTATCATGTAACATTTCAGTAAAAAAAAGACAGAAAGGAAGAAAGAAAGAAAGAAAGAAAGAATTCAAAAACTCATGTCAGGGAATTTCATACTGACATGGAGTGGGAACCCGGACAGGGAGATAAGTGCAAAGCTCTGTTTTTTCCCCCTTGTGTTTTATTTTGCTGCATGCTGCAGTGCATCGTTTTGTTCTGTGATTTGTCATTGATAAATTGTATCTTGGTAGGCTCGCTCTCTCTTAAGTCCTCTGAGGCACGCTAGTGATGAAGGGCCATATAAATAAATGCACTTGAATTTGAACCATCCCTCAGCTGGAGCTCTAGGATTTAAGATCCTATATCAGCAAGCATCCACCCTGCTGAAGTGTCTTTGAGCAAGACATTCAATCCCAACCAGCTGCCCTAAAGGGAAAAAAAAAAACATTTTCTCACTATTTACTATGAAACACTGCATTTGGATTTGTGTTTTTTGAGGCCAGTACTAATAATATTGTATTAAATCTGTTAATAGCTGATATTTCACATCTTTAAATCTCACTGTTTTTATTACAAAAATTACAAGTGTTTGATGTTTCCCCCCAAATTATATTCTTGGCAGAGTGGAAAATAGCATTTACACCATTATGGGACATTAAATCACTCTCAAATGCAATATTAATGAAAAAGGGTCAGCAACCCTTTTTCAGCACAATGACCCACCCTACCAATTTAGTGCTGGGAAAAAGCCTGGATTTTTGATGGACATTTCATTTAAATAAGCAATTTAAGTTGAGTCATTTAACACACAAATAAAGCGTGCAAAAAAACTCTACATCACACTGCTACACCACAGGATAAATTCTGTGCTCAGCAGTCTGGTGATGCTGAAAAAAAAAAAAAAAAAAAAAATCAGTTTCCACAAAGACATTGTAACCCAGGAAGTCAGATTAGGGAGGTAAACAAGCCAGTTTGATAAATTGCATGAATGAGTGAACGTTTGACCTTCATTCTGCATATGAGACAGTTTGGTGAGTGCACAAGGTCTTTTTCAGTAACGCCCCGCCTCCCGTGTACAACTGCATCCTTATAGTGAGCAGCTCCACTGGAGTGATTTTAGGGTTTTAGGGTCTGTTTTTTACTCGTTGACATCTTCCCAGCCATTCTGCATCTTCAAACCAACCCTCCTTCATGTCACACGCTTTCTCCTGAAGCTGTAATGAATGAGCCAACGACTGAATGAACCTACACTTTGTTACAGGCCATGTAGTGGCAGCCCTAACCCGACAGATTTTCCTCTTTATTTTGGCTCCATTTCCTTGAAGGAAGGAAGTTTTCTGCCCACCCCCCTCCTCCTCCTTTTCTCTCTGCCCCCCTTTTCCCAACCACACAGCCTCTCCGTCTCTCTCTTTGTCAGCCCTGAGCAAGCAGGATGTGTGAGAGTGTGTCAGAGGGTCTGGAACAGTGTCAAGGTCATTGTAACACACACACACACAGACACACACACACACAGATACATGCAGACACACAGGATGTCAGTGTTGGATGTTGGGGTTTTCAAAGAAAGCTCGCAGTGTCCAAACTGAACGTAGGTTCCGAAATGTGGCAGCGCCGAGAGAAAGAAAGAGAGTAGAGAGGAAAGCAGAGAAAGACTCAGACAGAAAGTCAGTGTGGCCCACAGAGGAGGGATAGAGGGATAATGTGAGGATGTTAAGTATCTCTCCACGCTCAGCTGTTGCAACAGGCGGTAAGCTATGGTCCAAACTGACTGCATGCCCCTTACTAACTGGCAGCTTGCCTCAGCCGTGTGTGTGTGTGTGTGTGTGTGTGAATGTGTGTGTGAACGTGCTACAGGGTGCATGTGAATGTATATTTGATGCACGGGGCGTCATAGTTCAAGCATTTGAGCAGTACAGAGTCTCCTATTATGGTCTGATGGTGATCGTACAATATAACAGCGCTATATTGTTGCATTTCTGAGTTTTGCTTTGTTTTTTTGTTTGTTTGTTTTTCTGGTTTCCAGTAGCAATGGAGCGCCTGGTGAACGAGCTGGCTGCTCTGCTGAAGATGTTGGACCAAGAGACGGTGAGCCCGGCCACCGCTGACAAGATGGCATCTGTACGCAACATCCTGGAAACCCTGCAGCCGACAGGTAGACACTAAAGACCCAGAGTGAAGAGGGGATGGGTCTGGGGTGTGAATAACCGCTTGTTCTGTCGTTGATACTTGACACGGTTTGAGACAGCGATGTGACTAACCTCTGTGGAGTGTACTGACTCATTCGTTATTAATCCCTGATGAGGAAATGTATTGGCTGAACTCTATGCTGATGTTTGTTGATGTTTTGTTTAAGTTGTATTTTTCTGGAGATGGTGTCTATAGGAGGAATTTTCCTGCTGAAACATGAAGGCTTACGTTGGTTTACTGAAACCAGTTTCATGATTTTTAATTGGAATGAGCGAGCTCCGATGGCGTGTGACGTGCAATTTAAGTGTAGGATGTATAGACAAAACTTATTCCAAATTTCAAAACTTTATTGCATTGCATCCATGTCCTATATCTTCCATGTCAATCTTATTTGACAACATTTGTCAACATGGCCCTGCTCCTCCTGCGCATTCCGCTATTCTATATGATATATCCATTAGCTTTTCTTCCTTCATACATTCATGCACCATATTCCCTCCTTGCTTTTTATTGTTTTCCTTTTCCCCACCTCATCATCTCTGTTTGTGTGTGTGTGTGTTTCATACGCTTCACTATGAATGCCTTGTGTAACTGTGTTCTTCCCAGGTGTGCCCCAGCCTCCTCCACTCCCCAGTCCCCCTTGTCCTCATCATCCCTGCCCTTCATCCCCCTCGTCCTGGCTGTTGCAGCAGCTCTGTGGCTGATGCATTAAGACTGTAATGTTTGTGATGTTCTCACTGGGCTTGCACCTTTTGCACACCTGTCTGGCCATGAAGGGGTCTTTGCCCTTCTTAAGATTTCTTCCATTTTTCTTTATTTGGGGAGGGAGTTTTATCTTGCCCACTATCAAGATTAAGTCAGGTGTGGTCTGCTGTGAACTGTGATTCTGGGCTCAAAGTAAATTTAAACTTGAACTTAAACAACTAGATGTTAAGGAATATAATTACATACAGCATGAATTGTAAAATGATCTGTAAACATGTAGACAGATGTAAATGGGCTGTAACACTAAATGAGACCTTTTCTCCTTACATACTGGATGAGTTGAAGAAGCATGCTTGCTGTTTTTCAGTGTTGCTCTGCTTCATACGGCTCCACATATCTATATTCAGCTCAGTGAGAGCAATTAGGGGTTAAGCACCTTGCTCAAGGTCAACTCAAAGGCAGATAGTTGTTATTTAGTTGCCCCCGTGCAGGCTAGGGATTTAAATGGCAGCCTTTTGGTCACTATTAGGCCACTGTTAGGCCATGTCTCTAGCTGCACAACATTGGTAGAACATGCAGAAAGAGTTAAAAGCAAAGTAACAAAACATCAAATCTTTCGACCTGTGTTTATCTGTGAGAAGAGAGGATGCAGGGATTGATGTAAGAGGATAATGAAATGAAAAGATTTAAGAGGATAACGTGAGGGAGGTCACAGGAAGGAGAGTGGGTCGGCATTGTGTTGGCGCAGACCACTAAGGTGTACTCACAATGTCAAGATCTTGAGTGGAGTCAGGCTCGCTGCCAGTGCTCACTCTTCAGGTGCTTTGAGCCAAATTGGACTGATCCACGATAGATTAGTGTAATCCAGTCTCTAGTTTTAATATAGTCATACATCTCTGGAGCTGATTTCTTGCACCTCAGGAGACTAACGCTGATTCCAAAAGGCTCCAGCCAATTATTCATGTTCCTCTGGTGGAGAGATTTGCGAGCTTGCGACATATGTTTTCATACAGCTGTAGAGATGGAGGGAAGTGATACTTATCCCTCCTTTAGAGGAGGCTGTTTATAGCAGCTCATCATCTCTGCACCAAATCCAGAGCAGCATCACAGCCTGTCTTTTCAGGCACACTGAGTGTGCTTAAGGGTTTCAAAGCAGTGTTTAGTGATGCGTTTTTGTGTTGTTGTTGTGGTTTTATGTATATTACAGGAAGATTAGAAGAAGATTAGAAGGAGATTTCAGTCTGAAAAACTGCATCTCAAAACTGCACGTTATTTTTCTTAGTTGTATTTTTTTCTCCAGACACAGCTCTCTTGGTCTGACAGATTGAGGGGTAACTTTATCAGAGTTTTTGTTTCATCATATTGTTACCAATCCAGAAACTTTTGATCTTTCCCACAGTCAACGGATCAGATGTCTACATGAACAGCTGTCTCTATGGCAACGGCACCGGCACCAGCTTTGTCGAGTCTCTGTTTGAGGATTTCGGTGCGTAGAAGGGACCGTGGCCTCAATTCAGTTCAGTTCACTGATCTCATTAGGAGGAAAAAATTTGTCCTTATTTTGCAGTATGTTCATTTGATAATAACATTAACCCTTTGGTGTTTCACCAGATTGTGATTTGCACATGCTCAGCGCCTCTCCAGTGGAGCAGAAAGAGCAGAAAGAGGAGGAGAAGACTCACCCTAATAAATCAGTAAGCTGTCCACCTATGCATCTCTCCGTCAGTCACCTCTCATACCTACAATTTTCTTTTGACACCCAACTGTTTGTTTCCCCCAGACACCCACAGACACACCCCCTCCCCTGCCCACCACTCCGCTGCCTGATGACTACTATGAAGAGGCTGTTCCTCTGGATCCTGGCTCCACCCCTCAGTACTTTACCACCACGATGCACAGTCAGTGCCACACATACACACACACACACACACTCATGAATAATTTCACTCAATTTCCCTTTATCTTTTGATGTAACTTTCTCCTCTCCTCTCCTCTCCTCTCCTCCCCTGTCCTCTCCTCTCCTTCTCTCCTCACCTGTAGGCTCCAGTAACTCTGTGGAGGATGCCTACTATGAGGATGCAGACAATAACTATCCCAGCACCAGGATTAACGGGCCTCCCAAAAACTCCTGTGAGACTGCCCTCTATATTCTCCTTATCCATGCCAACAGTACAGTATGAATGTATGGGTGGACGGATGCATGGATCCCGAAAACGTGTCAATTAATCATCCTCTCCAACACCAAGACGTGTTATTTTTGTTTCTCAGACAATGACTCAGATGCTCTGAGCAGTTCCTACGAGTCTTACGAAGAAGAGGAAGATGAGGCCAAGGGGCGGGACCGACCTCAGAGATGGACGGCTGAGGAGAGCTCTAACGAACCAATTAGAGACTGCCACATCTGTGCCTTCCTGCTGCGCAAGAAACGATTCGGCCAGTGGACCAAGCAGCTGGCCGTTGTCCGTGATAATAAACTTCAGGTAGATGGAGTCATTTTAAAGGAAATGGTGTTATGGGTATGTCGTTAGGATTAACAAGTGGGCACCTTCCGTTATAAATGTGTCATTCAGTTATGCCCATTACCCTCCAGGCTCACTTATAAGCTTGGGTGAATCAGGACCTACAGCGTACTAGAGGTGGCACAATTACACACTCTTTACTCAAGTAGAAGTACAGATACTTGTGTAAAACACGACTCTGGAAAAAGTAGAAGTGCTGCTTCAGCTTCTTTATTCAAGTGAGAGTAAAACATACAGGCTGTGAAATGCACTCAAAATATAAAAGTAAAAAGAAGCTTTCTGAAGGACATTTTCTACAGCCCTTTTTTGACGACCGGCTGTTTCTGTTAATTGCTGCTCTGAATCTGCTCTGTCGGCGATGTTGACTGGTTCACCTTCATCTGTGCTGCTACTAGTTCTCCCTGTCACAGGCGTCACATTCACTAGACGCCATTTCTCTGCAGCCAAGTCTCCCTCTCTTGTCTCTTTTGTCTTGTTACGTCTGTTGTGTGTGATAAGCACAGATGAATACACCAAGGGATCATCGTTTCTGTGTGTTATTCCATTTAGGCTGAAATCGGCCTTGATGCTGACAATGAAAAAAAAAAAAATAATAATAATTCTCAAATGCATTAAAATTATAGTAATAAGGCCTGTTTTCAAAATATGAGGAGTAGAAAGCACAGATGTTCATGTTAAAATATAGGGAGTACAAGTAAAAAGTACTTAGTACTCAAGTAAGGTACAGATACCTGAAAAATCGATGTAAAATCTAAGTATTTTTACTTCATTACCTCCCACCTCCGCAGTATACAACACTGATACTGAGCCAACCCTGTATGGTTTACACCATCATATACAGTTATTCCCAGCCTCGCTATTGATTTCAACAACAATAAGCTCATAAGACAGCCGAGTCAGTGAGTTTATACAAAAGTGTGGAGGTGTTTTTTTTTTTTTTTTTTTTTGGTTTAAAGGTTTGTGCATTTTTGAAGTCTTGAATGCTATTTTCAGCTGTCAGAAACTTAATAAGAAACCTAACCCTCCTATTATGTTTGGGGTCAATTTGACCGCAGTCAATGTTTAACGTCTAAAAACAAATAATTAACATATTTTTTTTTGCTTCATATTTAATGAGTTTTCCTAATGTAATGGGCACTACCGGGTAAACATGAAATTCACATGATGATATGTTTTCAATGTCCTGTACACACTCTGTAACGCATTGGTTATAAATAACAAAAATCTGTACTTGTAAATAATAGAAAGCCATTAAACCACCATAAATTAATATTTGTTAATATTTCCAGTTTTAGGTTGATCAGTGAGATTTTATGGTGATTTGCATATTTTTCCATTGTGGCGTAATAGGAATACTGGATGTATAAGTGGGGGTGAAGATATGTTTTATTTAAAGGCCTATTCAGATAGTCAACAAAGAAACATAAAGTACCTGACACATAAACTTTGGTAACAATTTTAATTATAATAATTTTGTGGAGGTTTAAACTGCAGGGGTCAAATTGCCCCTAAACATGAAAGATGTTAGTAAATCTGAACATAACAGGAGGGTTAATAATTGTGTATCTTTGTTGCACTGAAAAGAAAAGATTTCGAATGAACAGTGAAGGGCTTTGTCAGTTCAGTGCAGCACGAGGGTGGATTAGATGAGGACCGTTTAGACTCAGCTGACAAAAGAGTGGAATAACCGTGCGCTTTAATGGTTGAGTTTGTGGCCAGTCCACACCTCTACTAAATTACATAGACAATAAAATATATGTTTGTCAGTGTAGTCTAAATAGTTCTTGTTTTCTTAGGTTTTGATTATTTTAGCTTTAAAGGTACACTTGATTCACTTGAAGCTATAAAAAAGCTTGTTGCGGGTGTGCTGCCCCTGAAAGAATATATGTGTCCCTTTTTAGGAAGTTGATGTTGTACTAAACAATCTACAGCCAAAGCAACAAGCATCTGTAACTTTTTGGTACATTGCTGTGCTTTCTTCTCTGAGAGAGTATATACATCTCCCTCTCTCCCTCTCTCGCTCCCTCTCTCTTATTTTTACCATCTTTCTCTCCTTCTAATAGTGCTATAAGAGCATCAAAGACAGCACCCCACACACAGAGCTCCCGCTGAATCTCTGCAACGTCATCTACGTCCCTAAGGAAGGCAGGAAAAAGAGGCACGAGCTGCGCTTCTCTCTGCCTGGAGGCGAAGCTCTGGTCCTGGCTGTTCAGAGTAAAGAGCAGGCGCAGCGGTGGCTCAAGGTACCTCTGCTCCGTGCGTTCGGCTGAGAGAGACGAGGGTGGAGAAGAAGATGGGGAGGAAGGCTGAGGATAGAGGATGTGTTTGGTAGTGGAGCTGCACAATAAAGACAAATTATATTGTGCTTATTTTGCTGAATATTGCTGTGGTTATAAAATATTCAACACAGATCTCTCAATACTACACATTCTCAGCCAGTAAAAGACATTTTTAAATAAACATTTTAAATTCAATATGAAATTTTATTTCATAAACCAGAATTGTGGCTCGCCACACAAGAGTTTTGAGCACAAAATAATTTCAACCACTTTCAATTTGGCGATGACAGTAGTTCATATTGCAATTATCAGTGTTTCTTCAATTCACTGTTTAGCAACAAATGGCTCTGAACATTTCCCTCTGTCTCCAGGTGGTGCGAGAAGTTGGCAGCCAATCCTGCAATAGTGAAAGACTGGAAGGCTCTCCTTCTCCCATTATACAGAGGAAAATGGAACTAGACAAGGTGTGTGTGCTTGTGTTTGCATGCCGGCCTGTTCATGTGTGTGACTCTGTCCATTTACTTTTTTTCTGTTTTTGTGTTATTTAGCACTGGATCCTGCTCCTTTGCTATTTTGCGTTATAGGTTTCCTCTTATATCAGTTTCTTCATATGTTAAGGTGGGTCTTCATCAGGTTTGAAGCCTCTGGTGATGAATTCCTAACCATACATATCCAAGCATCCCGGCGTGTGTCTCCTCTCTTTTCCTGTTCTTGCCTCTCCTTTTCTTCGGTCATGTCTGCCTGGGAAAAGAGCACAAGGTTGTTTCTGGTAGCTAAGGTTTTCCATCTTCCTTTTGCCAGGTGCTTTTGTCAGACAGGCAGGCGTCAGACTCAGACAGCGGGCCTACGGGGGACAGTCTGTCCATGGGACAGGGACCAGGACGGGACACCACTGAATCACTGAGTAGGTTAACCTTCTTTTACTTTTACTTTGTCCTGCAAGTGGTATATTCGTCTTTTCACTGCAACACAACGAGGGGAACTTTACCCAGCTCTGTCAGGGCACCACTAACACATCCAGAGCAGAATGCATCAGTCACAGAGAGCATCATGCAGTAAGCACAGTGGAATTGTGCAAAAAAAGGTAAGAACTGAACACAGTGAGATTTCTCATAAGCCTATTTAGGTTTTTCAGCTCATCTGCACTGTGGGAGGTGATGGCTGAAATTTGTTCAGAGTGTAACTTAAAGCTGTGAATCAGATCATAATGACATTTTCAGAATAAATTATATCATGTTCACTTTTCGGTGCAGGTTTTGAAGACTTGCCAGTTTTCTCTGTAGGTGATGTATGAATTAGGGGGCAATGATGTGTACTGGAAACTGGCAGCTATAAAATCATTTCACACACGGCATTTAGCTGGGCAATAAAAATGTAATTAATGATGATACAAAACGCATATGAGCGCTATTCATGTCGGTTTCATTACTTGGACGTTGTTCCGCGAACGTAACATGAGTAGTTAAATTTAGGGAGTGAAAGTAGAAAGGACACACAGAGAGCAAAGATACACAAATGAGAACACGATCATAAGCATGCACGCTTTTGTGTTTATCTATCCACAAAATCAGGAAGGATAAACCAGGGGATCCATGAATACGGGTCAGCACAGTCATGTTATTTCAGTGTTGCTACAAACTGTTTACCGGCCGAGAGGCTCTGAGCCTGAAGGGACATGAGAGAGAGGGAGGGAGAGACAGGAAGTGAGGCGCGAGCAGATATGACATCCTTCCTGTCTTCTTCCTGCGATTGTCTTCCACTGACATCATAGGAAGTGGGCCGGGCCGAGCGCTGCAGCACCTGGACTCGCTGTGTGGATGCAAACACACTCTGGGGTTGCTATGTCGTTTTGTTGAATTGCATAACTGAAATGAAATATAGTGTATTGTGGCCTTCATTCATAATGCTTTATTGTCATCTGTTTTCCATTTCAAGAGTTTAATAGGATGTTTTTACATTAACACCTTTTAATTCTGCGAGTGTATTTTCAAATAAGCTATGACTCTGAGATCTCATCTCTTTCACACACACACACACAGGAAACCCATGCAACTCTTACAAGGGTAAAACCATAGTTCAGTCATCACTCTCCACGACTTCTAGGGATTCAGTTTAACATCACACAAGGCTGAGCCCCAACATGCTGTATATCAAACGCTCCTCCACTCCGAGAGCACGTTGTGATCTGCAGCGCGGTGTGACCGGGGTGTGCTTGCTTTCAGACCGGGGGAAGCGCGGGGCGTTTTCCGAGCTGACGGGGTCGATGAGCCGAGCGGCAGGAAAGAAGATCAACCGGATCATCAGCTTCTCCAAACGGAAACCTCCCTTACCGGGAGACCCGCCCTCCTCTTCTGGTCACCATGACAACCCACGCTGCGGTAAGGACAGGGAATGATTCAGTAGCTGATTGGTTTTGTGATTGGTTGAGTGATTGGCTGGTGGATTGATTGATTGGATGGTTGGTTGTCTGATTGACTGACTGAGTGATTGATCAGCTGTTTGTTCTAGCTAACACTTATGTTGTCTTTTAATGCAATAAATAAATAATTTACAGTAAGGGATTGAGAAAAGTGTAAATTAAATTGAATACATTAATATGCAGTACAGTAGTGAATAAAATAGCAACAAACTAATAAAATGTATCCAGTCTTTGAAAATAAAATTAAATATATAAAGAACGAAAGAAAGAATGACTTAAGGCTCAAGTACCGTCATAAAATGCAGTTTTCACTTTGTATTTTAAATTAAGTGAATTGAACGTAAAGTGACCTTAACCCTCATAGACTATAAACTTGTTAACATTTTTTTTTTTTTTTTGCTCTGCATCTGTTTTTCTGCACAGGCTACCTTCATGTGTGTCTGAGCGGCTCTTGGAAGGAGCGCTGGTGTGTGGTGCAGAGTGGGAGCCTGCACCTCCAGAAGGACCCCGGGGACCAGCGGCCCCCAGTCATTGTGGTGCCCCTTAAGGGGGCCGAAGTGGTAACAGGGGGTCTCGGGCCCAAGCATCCGTTCTCCTTCCGCATCCTGCAGGGGGGCAGCGAGCTGGCAGCTTTAGAGGTACAGCAAAAACAAAAAAAAAAAAAAAAAAAAAGTTTAATTGGCTGAAAAGCTGCAGATTGTTTACAGTTTGCAGTTGTTTTTCATCACTTCAGCTCCATTATCTCATGTCTGCTGCAGTCACAGTTGAGCACGCTGAGAAACTAGCTAAAATATGGATGGGTGAATTTGTGTGTGTGTGTGTGTGTGTGTGGGTGGCTGTGTGTTTGTGTGTGTGTGTGGGTATATGTCCACCAGGCCAGCTGTTCTGAGGATCTGGGCCGCTGGCTGGGTGTGCTGTTTGCAGAGACAGGCAGCACCACGCTCCCTGAGGAACTGCACTATGACTACATCGACGTGGACACACTCACCGACATACGGCACGCTGCCAGACACTCCTTCCTGTGAGTCACTCTGTGTGTGTGTGTGTGTGTGTGTGTGTGTGTGTGTGTTTATGCATGTATCTGTGTGGAGTTTTCCATTACTTGTAGGGCTGTAACAAATCATTCACTGCAACAATGCACTGAGTGTAAATTCTGCAAATTCAACTGAATCAGTCTGTTAAAAGAAATAAACTGAATGAATTGCTTGGATTGATTCATTCCCAATTCAAACAAAAAAACTTTGTGGTAGAATAGCAACTTTTAAATTGTGTGATCACATTTCAAGAGTAAAAAGAGAGCCTTTTATTATTTCACTTGTTTATTAATGGATATGAAATTTTGTCTGAAAACACTGAGTCAATGGTTTACTCTAATCACAGTTTACTCAAACTCGAATTGAATGGAATTGTTCCAGAAAAAGAAAAATCATTCTCAAATCAAATCGCCAACGAGCGAATTGTGAATGGGACTGAATGAATGTTAAGCCAAAGATTCACGCCCCTGCTTAATTGTAGGAAATAAACAATCCTCTGTCGCGTTCCTTTTTTCTCGCTCTCTCAGGTGGGCGACCACAACTACTTCCTCCAGCAGCGCTTCAACAGACTCCAGGATGTACGACGAAGTCTACGAAAGTGTTCTGGTAAGAAAACAGTACACATCTGCATGAACATCGCCTTTTTTGTCTGTTTGTGTGTTAAATATGCTCTTTGTGGCACTAGTGAAGCTTTAGTAAATGTGTGTTTGCAACCAAAAGCTTCCAACCTTGTTTTTTTTTTTTTTTTTTTTGGTAAGGAAACTATCACATAACGCATAACTGAACTGGCCATGTAACATTTTTCAGCCACATTCCTGACGCTTCCAAACTCAGAGAGGCTTCAAGCTCGCTGTTATCTCCCTTCTCACTTTTTCCTCTCCTTCCTGTGCCATTTAGCTTTTATCCAAAGCACTATACATTATGATGACTGCTTACATATTTCCTGCTGGGGCACCGTTGTTTTGATCTTTACAATCCTTGACTGGTTATAGTGTCAGTAATACACAAAATTTTGCTTATTCCTCTTTTGCTGTATTCAGTTTTGTCTTGTTATAGTCAACAGAAACATGCAGAGTAATGGAAATGCCGAACACCATGCACTTGCTATAAATTGAATTTTCTGTTTGCTGTGTTGTTTTTCCCCTCCCCTGCAGGAGGGGGCAGTAGAGAGCACACAAGGCCAGGTGAGACGCCACGCCTCCTTCTCCAGCAGAGACTCTGATAAAACCGAACAGCAGGCCGCGATCAAGAGACACACCTCCAGTAAGTCTCATCAGTAGACGGTCCTTTATTTTGTTTTCCGAAGCTCATTCATGTTGGTTATGTAAACTCTGCATGTTATTTGAAAGACATAATAACTAGCAGCATTATGGCCTCGGTCTCCTTCCTGCACTGAAAGCTGTCAGCTGTGCCAAGCTCTGGGGTTTCTGCATCGTGTTTCCAGCGAAAAGCAAAGAAGACCACAAGCTCACTGATAATGATACGCCCACTGATGTTGGTGCATCCCTTCCAGCTATTCATAGATGCCAACTCTGGGTTAAAAGGAGGCATCGGCACTGGAAATTTTACCCAACTCCAATATCTGATATCAAAGGCCCCTGAGCAGTTTGTCAGAAATAAAAGCGACTGTCTCGATTTTCTGTTTTTTGGCACTCACAAGCCTGTATTTCTCAAATGGTAAGAGGAAGAATGATTTTATAACAATTATTTTGTCCTGTGACCCCCGAAGTAATGGTTCAAAGTAACACTGTCAAGTGAAAGTAATGAATCAGATGTGTGCTTGGTGTCCATTGATATTTAGAGGTTTGGACTCAGTTGGTGTTGGCATTGAAAAGAGATGTTATTGCCTCCCTAACAGCTGAATGACGGACTTGCTCTTCCTGTCATAAAGCTGCGCTGTTGTAATGACATATATTGGGATGATGATGTTAATGATGAGAGTTGATTGACGTTGTGGTTTGGTTTCTGTCAGATGTGAATCAGTACGCGCGGTATGGGAAGACGCGTGCAGAGGAGGACGCCAGGAGGTACCTGAGGCAGAAGGAGGAGCTGGAGAAGGAGAAGGAGGAGCTAAAAAACACACTGGTGTCCCTACGCAAGGAGAGGAAGGAGGTCAAGGAGGAGATGAAGAGCGGCGCAGGTCAGAGACAAATCACACACACACACACACAGCACGTATTAAATTGCTTTTCGGCTGAATCTTGATGCAGTTCGTTTGGGTAGGTGTGAGTGCTCTAATCTAAGCCTGGGGCGTGCCAAATGCTCTATTCAAACCCGAGTCAGTTTCAAAGAGGTGGTCCCGGATCATTTCCAAGCCAAGTGGAGTGGTTTGTTTGAAGTGCGAACGGTAACCTCATTATTACATGTTTTGCATCAGTGCATGTGACTATTGCCAAGGCATCACAATACATCAAAAGACATTACAGCTAATTTCATCAGAGAGACAGTCAGTGACGGAAAGAGTAATACAAATTAGTACTCAAGTAGAAGTACTGCTACGTTGCTGATATTTTACTTAAGTAGACGTTCTGCTGTAAAAGTCTACTCAAGTAAAAATAAAAAAGTAGCTCATTTAAAATATACTTGGAGTAAAAGTGACTGAGTTACTTTTTCAAAACAATAACTGTGTATATCTGATCTTGTCCTTACAAAAGGATGAGAGCACACGCCTCAAACGAGATTCATTTAAAGGTGCATTCCGCAAATTTGCCAAGCGTTGATTGAAACGAGGACCGTGTAGATTCAACCGACAAATGTGCAATAAGCACATTATATGATGGCTGAGTCTACGTGGCTCTCAGCGTTAGGTCCTCACTTCCATCGACCACGTGCAGTTTTTTATTGTGCGGCTTTTATTGGAAATTTGGAAATGAACCAACAGAGTGGAAGCAGGTTCCTCTTCTCATCTCTATTGACTGAGCGTTCAAGTTTCCACAATCTGTCATTGATCATTTGTACTTAAGTAAATGCACTTGTACTTAATTGGTAAATGTACTGAAGTAAAAATAAAATGAATGACTGCAGTAATGTGAGTAAATGTAATTAGTTACTTCCACCTCTGAAGACAGTAGAAAGCAAAGCAGGCGAAGAAGAAGTACTAGCAGGCATATGCTGGAGCCTGGAAGCGCAGCCTACCGTACCGGATTTCCCTCATGATTCAGTTAAACCATGGCACTGCTCTATCTTCAGTCTTCTGTGTTGGCCCTGTGCTCAAATGTTAGCAGACCGCTTTGGAAATACACAGCATACCAGGATCCTCGCCAATCGAAGTCGTATCACTCTCTCTTGTTCTGTTTCATTAACCATCCTTTGATGAGCAGACGACAAAAGGAGGATGACTGTTCCGTGGTTCAGGTTATTCCTTGTATTATGAACGAAACCTTATCTCTTTACTCACTTTCTTCCCTGACCAGTAATAACCAAGCTTATCTCCACTTCAGTCTGCTTTCATCTGATCCGTGTGAAAGCCAGCTGAACCAACATAAAAATGGTTAACAGTGTATCAAATGAATTGTTCATCCAGGCCATGTGGTAAAAGCAACTTGAGCTTCTTAACACCACCAACCATGTGTGCAGGTCAGGGTGCAGAGCAGCGGTTAGCCCAGCTGGAGGCGCTGTGTAAGCAGAAGGAGGAGGAGAGGGTGGAGCTGGAGCTCAGACTGACCGAGGTCAAAGAAAACCTGAAGAAATCTCTGGCTGGAGGAGTGCTGGGGCCTCCCACTGATACCAAGATCAGCACCAAGGTAGGCAGTTTTGGCAAAAACCCACTTCTTTTTTTATATTTTATAAAAATACAAAAATGTCCTAAACTCACCTGCTTCAGGATTTCTACAAGCCCATATACCACTGCCAAAAAAGTCTGTTCTGTCTATTATCAATCAAGGCCCATCCCACTACTACTACTACTTGTGGGATTTATGATTGCTTCATTGGCTCTGCTTCCTTTGAGCTGTTTTTTGTTGTGCACACCAGACTTTTAAAGTGCTATTAACTGGTACGGCTGTGCTTTATCATGCTGGATTTATTTTTCACCAGAGGAGCATATTCGTTGCTCTCAGTTCATAATACCACTTTAGATTTAATTTAGTGCTACTCTTTAAATGAGAAAAATCTGACAGCTGTTTGTTGCTATGTGTGTATGTGTGTGTGTATTTGCATATGCAGGCACAGGGCAATAAGGTGGAGAAGGTTTACAGTGAGTCTGTGCCGGTCAACTCAGCATCTGAGCTCCGTAAACGGCCTCCATCTGTTTACGCTTCCTCCCGGGGCAACGTCATGCAGAAGGCAAAGGTAAGGAGTGTGTGTGTGTGTGTGTGTGTGTGTGTGTGTGTGTGTGTGAGAGTGTGTGTGTATGTGTGTGTCTGAGAGAGCAAGTATGTGTTTGTATCTGTCTGGTGTGTAACAGATGGCACCCGGGTCACCCTTGCAGACTACAAAGATTCCCCAGCTGGCCAAAATAGGGGAATTCCCCGTGATTCATTACAATGTTTGGAATCATAAGACTCTTGTGTACATGAGTCTGTGTGTGTGTGAGTGTGTGTGTGTGCATCTGTGTGAGAAAGGTAGAGAGAGAGAGAGCAACATGTTTTCCTGACTTTGTGCTGTGTCATGGTTTCCAGGAGTGGGAGTCGAAGAAGGGGACCTAGGCACGGCATCAGACAGATCAGCAGATGAAGTCACGGAGAGAGGGGGCTGTGTTGTGACTTGAATGATAGGCAGGTAGAAAGGTAGAAGAGGAAACAGAAGAAACAGAAAAGGAAGAACTGGAAATAAGAGGAAGAGGAGCATGGGAAGGAAGGAGGAGGAGGAAGAGGAGGAGGACTCTGGCACATCCTCCTCTCCTGTATGCATTTACAGGCTGCATGATTTATAAACCGCTGTAAATACCAGTACAGTGTTATTATATAAGGATCACCATGAGTAGGAACTATGTGTGTATGCCTGTGTGCTTGTTTGTGTGTGTGTGTGTGTGTGTGTGTGTGTGTGTGTGTGCGCAGAGTGGTGCAGTTTGCAGAGGGCTGCAGAAAGTGAGCATGTGATACAAGATAAAAGCATAGCAAAGGGATCGAGGGCACGGTTCATTAGCATCTCGAGTTCACAAGTTCAAAACCCAGATGACTTGCAGAGATACTGTGTCATGGTTTTCAGGCTGAACTTCCTGAATCATCTTAGTGTTTTATCAGCGCCGTCCACTGATGGAGAGAAAGTGTTTTTGCCTCTTATCATTTTTAAAAGGTTACATGACAAGACAAGATGTATCGTTATTATCTTAAATTATGATTATTGGTATAGTAAAACAGTAGCATTTCACATCTTGTGATGTGTCTTTGAACCAATATGAAAGCATACAGAGTATGGCACTGTTCATGAAACCAAGAGGTAAATGTTTATTACTGCAATGTGAAAATAATTTAAAGGTGCATTAGGCAAAATTTCAAACGGTGAATTGAAGTGAGGACCTTTTAGACCCAGCTGACATATACTTGAAGTAAGCATGCATTTTATTAGTGATTTGATCCAATTGATGAGAACCATGCAGAGTCAGCCATAAAATTATGTTCATATTCCACGATTTTTGCCAGTTGAATCTCAAGGGTCCTCACGAGAGTCAACCCTCAGCAACGTTGCATAGTGCACATTTTTTTTTTTAAAAAATGTGTTTTTGTGTTCCACTGTTCCTGCCTATATGTATATTTTTTTCATATCCGACTTTTGCACTTTATCATGTTGTATTTTGTGATCCAATAAATGTCTTGGAAATAAGTGTCAGCATCCCTCTTATCAGTTTTATTGAATGTGAACACCATTCATCACCCAGACATAAACACGTTCACACAGCAGCAGCAAGTGTCCCATATTTCAGAAGATAACTTTACTCGCCTGTTAAGTTCCATTTAATTTTCACATTTTCATAGTCCCACATCGGTGCAGCTTTTTTTTTTTTTTTTTCAGCTTAATGATTTTTAGAAGCCAACACTGCCATCACAATTCTCCCAAATCACAAGCACCATCTAGCTGTGGCATCTATTTATAACTCTCCTTTCAATTTTCTGACTAAAAGGCCCAACAGGAGCAAAGCGTTAATAATGCACTAGCTGGCACTTCCATAACCGCGGTGAGCAGGACTCGCTTCCCTTGTAACGCCCTGTTAGATGCAAAACAGACAGAAAGACATCGGCACGGGTGAAACCAACAGATAAAAACAGAAAGATGAGGGAGAGAAGACAAGACAGCCATTTAACTTCCTTAGAAAGAGTTTATTTAGTGCATTTCTAGTTTGTCCACAGCAGGAACCAAAATATTAAGTTAATCTGTGCTCCCATTGGTTCACCAGAGCTCTGATGGAAAACCATTGGTCCGCTTGTGTCCTGGTGCAATACTATTGGTCCAGTAGTGTTCTTACACCCTCCCGTTGGTTCACTAGTGTTCTGGTTTGACACTATTGGCTCACTAGTGTTCTGTTTTGGTCAGGAACACATAAGACCAGGAAAATGGACCTTCGGCATGCTGCTACTGAGCAGAGGTCCACAAGCTTCCATGCAACAACAAACAAACAAACAAACAACAATGACAACAACAACAAACGGAAAGATAAACAACGGCGTTGGTTGTAAGAAGTAAACACGGAAGCATATACAGTATACCTCATTTTAACCTGCTAGAGCCCTCAGGAGGTTAGTCTGATATACAACAGATCTTAAAAAGGTAAAATCCCCCCAACCCCAACACACATGCGTGCGCACACACTCTCTCTCTCGCTCTCTCGCTCTCTCTCTCTTGCTCACACACACACACCTCACCTATGTACAGTGTGTACTCGACCACACGCACAGGCGCACTTGCATGCAAACAAATGATCAATCCTCATAATTAGAAGTGTACAAGGAATACTTTCGTCATTTTTGAAAAATATGACTTAACCCCATGAGCTCTGTGTAAACATAGCATACGATAGAATAGATAAAGGTCTTTCTTTCCTCCTCCCTTCCTTCTTTCCCTGCTTGCTTCCTTCCTTCCTTCCTTTCTCTGTCGTTCCTTAATGTTCTCATCTCTTGCCTTGTCACAGCAGTAGCTTAGTAAATACTGGGACTCTTTGGTTCTCTGTCTGTAACAGTCTGTCTGTTTATCTGACTGTGTGACTGACTGACTCTCTCTCCCTCCTTCTATCTTCCTCAGATGTTCGGGTATGATACAATATCTGGAACAGCAGTCAAGGGAAGAGTAGCGGATCTCAGATTCACACCTCCTGTTCCTCTGCAGATCAGAGCAGCAGAGCCAGATGGATTGATTGTCCTTGATTTATTTACATCACAGTCAGTCACAGTGGGGTCCGTAAGGGGAAG
Source organism: Myripristis murdjan (assembly GCF_902150065.1). Lineage (NCBI taxonomy): Eukaryota > Metazoa > Chordata > Actinopteri > Holocentriformes > Holocentridae > Myripristis > Myripristis murdjan. Next base: position 11,444,873 of record NC_043993.1, on the reverse strand, counting down.
AAAACACTCCTCTCCTCCTCCTCCTCCTCCTCGTCCACCTCCTCATCCACCTCCTCTTCCTCCTCCCCTCCTCTTTCCTCCTCTGTCTTCCCTCCTTCTGCTCCTCCTCTGGCTCCTTCTCTCTCCTCCTACCCCTCAAAAGCCTGATGTGTGGGCATGTCTGCCTGAGATCTGTGTCTGTGTGTGTGTCTGTGCATGTGCGTGTGTGTGTGTGCTTGCGTGTGTGTGTTTGAGTGTGTGTATAAGGGGTTTGGGTGAGGGGGGCTAGGAGGAGTCGTTGTTGCTCGGGGTCTTCCCTCCGCCGTTCAGTAGAGCCGAAGCGCTGCGACTCTTGGTTGGCGTCCCGCTGCCTGACCGCGAGAACTCCGTCAGGTCATGGAGGGAGGGCTCCCTGTACATGGCCACTACACACACACACACACACACACACATTCACAAAATGAATATTGAAGTCACTTTAACATAATGTTCACAGTGGAATCTGGTTTACATACATTTCATTAGAGTTTGCGTTTATAGCCCAACCTGTTATCCTTATCGACTGATAAGTTTATGGAAGGCCAAATTCCATCTAAATATATAACAAAATCAATGTATTACAAATTCAGTTTATTGTAATTGGTTCCATTTTTAGCTCCGCGTAACCACCCCAAATACCCCACCACACCTCCTTCCTGAAGCTCAAATATAAAGAGGGCAATCAAGTTAAATCTGGTTTTAGGACAGTTCTTGGCTTACCATTAAAGGGAAATTCTACCAAAATTTACTAAACAAAAGTGGTAAACTGTTAAAGGGGGTTCATCCTCCACAATATCTGTGCTTTCTAGTAACAAAAGGACACAATTTTGCTTAGGCTTTCCAAAGTTTTTTGTTACATGAATCATGAGCTCAACATTTTGACAAATGCCATCCACTGGCATCATACAACTTCACTGACTTACAAAAAACATACATGTCTATTTTGAAAACTTGAAAATATTGCATATGGGGACATGAGATTATCGTGTTTTTTTTCTATATAGGGATAGGGGCCCAATATCAGGGGTACATGCAAAAGGATTGCATTTGAGCACTGAAAAGCCAGAGGCACTGCACTGCTATAATCACCATGGTATATTAAACATGAGTCATTATGCTGAGGCCATTAATTCAGCTAATGACTGGTCAACACGCATGTCTTAGCACACATCTTAACACAAACTCTGTATCTTGAAGACTTTAAGGAGTTAAAATTTTACAGAAAATCAGTTTTGCTCCTTAATATGCAAATGCATGCAGGAAGGTGCTCCAAAAATATCATCAGATCATCCACTCCGCAGAGGAAACATGTAGTGTATGTATTGTACTGTTCCCTTTTTATGACCAACATCTTACTGTATTTTTCATTTCTCCTCTCACCATTACTGCTACCTGGAACAGTGTTAACACTGATTTCGATTAGGGTGATGTGATGTTCGTAAAGATGTTAATTGTACCTCCTTTCAGTACGTACAGTATTGGCACATGCTGTATTAGCTAGCCTACATATTGTGCCAGCATCATCTGATCCAAACAGCAAGATTCAAGAAAAAATGGACATCACCCATATTTCTGTCCAGAAAAATCCACAAGAGTTCTCATTTTAAAAAATAATAATAATTAAAAATGCATGCACCCAATAGCCTTCCCCCCAAAACCAGCATCAGGACAGACAAAATGCATGCCCAGCCATTGTGCTCATACTGCTGGTGCATCGAGTACGAAGGTGGCTAAAATGTTTCAGTCTGCTCCCACCTGCCAACTATTTGCAGACTAAGTGGGCCAGTGAAGGTAGTGGAAATTGGAGAAATATGGCCTTATAGATCCTATAGATCCACTACTGAGATTATCATTGCATTGCAGCAGCTGCTCCACCCTCAACCACAAATCTCTACAGAGAGCAATAAAAAAAAAACAGCAGAGTGTATCACAGGGAGTGAACCTCCAGCTATGTGGGACTTGTACTCCACTTAGGGTTCTACAGAAGGCCTAAAAAATCATCAGAGGAACCCAAACCCACCCCAGTCACAGGCTGTTCTTCCCACTCCAGTCTGGTAATCAGCACTAACACAACTCTGAGTTGTGTTAGTATGTAAAACTCAGAGTTGATTCAGGGTGCTTTCACTCATGTGGCTCATTTGCTTTGTCCTGAATCAGAATCAGGGGCTAAAATAATCCAATTGTTGCGTTTGTCCCTTGGTTCTTTTTATGTCCAGACGGTCCAAAGTTGTTAACAAATGCCATGCCCAAGCAAACTGTTCTCTCATTGGTCAGAGATCGGCGCCTCGGGGCTCTTTGTTTTCCCACAGAGAGATTTGTAATGACATCAACATACTTCAGTTCAGTTCTGACCTTTGGAGATCATCAGCTTGTGCATGTACAAGTGTGTGTGTGTGTGTGTTTGGTCGTAACACATTCTCCTAAAAATGACTCCCCACACAACTGAACTGCATGCTGCATTCTCAACTGGATTAAAGCGTGAGACATATTTTGTTGTGGGTTATGTTTGCTTCTGACATCATAAATACATTTCTAATCAACATATCTTTGTCTCATACAACTAAACTGCATTCTTAATTACGTTTAGAGGGAAACAGTGAGTTGTTTCGGTCGGCTGAGTTGATCGCATTCTCCCTGCAAATGAACCGCTCCAGGGTTCGATTGGAAGCAAGCCACCAACCCGTTCTTGGTGATCCCTCTTGTTTTGTCCCGCATCCAAGTGCGATTGCTGTGTTCACACATGCCCAAATGTACCAATCTTTGAAGGTAAATGCTCCTGGTTTCAAAACAACTGCTCCAAACAAGCCAAGTGTGAAAGCATCCTTTGCAAATAGTCACCAGGTGCACAGCCAGCGCCAACAGCTGCATGCAGAAGAAACCAGCACTGTGGAGCAGAGCGCTGGTGTCGTCTGTGTAACCAAATATCAAATTCTGTGATTACTCCACGCTTTTTGCTAGTTGAGTCCACATGGTCCTCACGCTCTGCTATTTTGTATAGTGCATCTTTATACTGACTTTAATTTTCTTCATTTTAACCGACACTTTGGCTGTCATATTTTATATTCTCTTGTATTTTTCTACTTTTATCTTTGTATATTTTATGTAGGCTCTTTTTTCCAATGTTAGATTATATTTACTTGTCATAATTATTTTATATTGACAGTTACTCTAACAAATTCAACCTGAATAGCTTGAATATCTGACTTCACACCTTCATTTTGCACTTTCAAAGATATAAATGTTAGGGCTGGGCGATATCCACAAGATCAAATATCACGATGCTTTTGACTAAATACATCAAAATCAATATTGTGACAATACTGTAAGGATGATTTTTTTGTGCTCTCTTAAGATATTTACACACAAGACATTTTTGATAATAAACAATCAGTAATGTAGCTATGATGGCCAAGCAGGTAGAGCTAGAATGGTCTGGTAAGTTCAGGAAACAGCATCATTTAATTGTTATGTAGCTTTTAAAACCAGGAAAAGACAATACTTGTGCCATATCACAATACTGCAATATCCAAAATCCCAAACTAGTCTCACTGCACAATACTGATACAGTATCAATATATTTCCCAGCCCTGGTGTGTACGTTATTATACTACTGCATTATTCAAATAAGCCAGCAAAATGTGCATTGCATCGTCCATTACTAGAAGCCACTGCAGTTCATGCTGCTGTAAGCCTTACCTTTTAGGGGTTTAGGGATGAAGTGGGCAGCAGCCTTGTTCTTTTTGACGTGGTTCCCCTTCATGACCCCGCCCTCCTTATTGAGTCCCAGGTACCAGGCCCGGCCTGATGCCTGCTGCCGGTACAGCATGGAGGAGTAGGTGACGTAGTAGTTCTCAAATACCGACTCCTTGAACTTACACTCCGGGGTGAAATGTTCCTAGATGGGTAGGTGTGACAGAAGGTGGCACAGTGATTGGGAAGGAGGTGGGAGGAGAGAGGGGGAGTTAGGCACCAGTTTGCTCAGGAAAGTCTATTAAAAAACATTCAATCATTCCTCCATCTAGCCTTCATCCATCAGTCGGCCCGCTGCTTGAATCATTAACTCAACCAGGCTGTAGTCTCAGAGAACAAACTGCACCAACTTAGGACAGCTGACATTTGCATTTCCTTATTCCTGTGTCTCCATGGTAACCAGCTACTCCCTAGAATACCAACCAGCCCACTGAGAGAAAGATGGTGCCCAGGTTGCCGGGGGAAACGGAAAGATACAGAGAGAATACTCCTGCTCTCTTTCATCCGATATTCCTGTACACATTTTAAAACGCATAGGATTAGAGCACGTGTGAAATCACCAGCCTGATTCTGCGTTGCAGGGATTTGTGCTCAAGTGCCACGACAATAGGGATCTATTGTTTGTGTGTGAGTATTTGTTTGTGTGTGCGTCTGTGTGTGTGTATGTGTGTGTGTGTGTTGTGCATTTAATATCAGGTGAGAAGATTGAACAAGTGATACTGTATCAGTTCTTTGACAGAAGCCAACACCATCAGCATAATAACACAGACCATCCTCTGCTGGATTCAAAGGGCCAGATACTGTCTGGTATATGTCAGCACAGAGTTGACACAGACATTTACTACAGCCTAAAGGTTGTGGGTTCAATACCCAACATAAACAAGATGAGGCATTCCAGTTCTGAACTGGCAACTGGAAGTTATATTTACAGCATTTACCTTGCTTCTGAAGTGCCCTTGAGCAAGGCAGTTCAAAAGATAATACATTTAAAGGGGGGTATAAGTGTATATCTCCTGTGGAAGAGTTCAAAGCCGAATTTCAACAGCCTTAAGGAAAAGGTTAATAAAGTAATCCTCCTGTCGAAGACTGACTGCAGCGAGATGAACAAAACAAGGCCAGAGGACAATCTGAAAGCAACCCTGCAAAATCCGCAGTACAAATAGGCATGGAGGCTCAGGCACTGGATCATAACACCTGGTAGCAGCTGACTCATAAGGCAAACTGCATTTAGAGGATCAATGTGATGAAAGGATGGCGATGAAAGAGCTCTCACACCCAAAGCCGCTGCCCCATCCCTCAGTTACATGTGTCACGCCTCAGGCTTGGGATACGGCTCGCAGATCAGCTTGTGCAATCATGTAAAACCATAACTCAAAGACTCGTGAGACATCTGTGTATCTGATGGATAGATTGTAATGATAACGGTGTGTGTGTGTGTATGTGTGTGTGTGTGTGTGTGCTGACCTACCGAGGTGTAGAGAAAGCCCTCGTTGTTCATGGCCAGGTAGAGTTTGGTTTGGACACCCTGGATGGCCACCACACGAAGCCCCACTGGGATGAGGTTGAACACAGCTACGCACGTACACCACCACCCACACACACAGAGACACACACACAGAGATACAGACACGCACACACACATATGCAGCAAAAAACATGAGCACCCACACGGCGAACACAGGGGGAAACAAAGAGAAAAAAGCATCATCAATATCAATGTAGCGTTGGGAGGATGACACCTCCATTTTGCCACTGAAAAGCTATTTTACGAGGTCGGTCAGGCGCTAAGGGCACTAGAATAAAGTGATAATTTACTCGTTGGTGTTAAACACAGTGAAAGCTCAGAGGGCAAAATTAGGCTTTTCAAAAGGCAAGGAGTAAAGGTTAGGGACTGGTAAACATTTGGTGGTGTAGGTTTTAGCAATCAGTGTTTGGAAAATGTTGAGGGTCGGGGACTGCAGCCTCCACTATCATTAATCTAAATGAAAAGAAAGAGTCGTGCTATTGAGCAGCAATGTAGCAAAGAAGACATTTGCAAGTAGACTGATGCTGCAAAGTGCGGTAACAACTGCTCTTTGTGAATTTTAAACACAGCAAGATCCATAAGCATAAGTATTTGTACAGCAACACGCTGTTTGTGCTCCACACCCTTAATACTTTGCATAAGTGATGCATTGGCTCTAAGATTAAAGCACAGACTGTCAGCTTTAATTTAAGGGTATTTCCAAGCATACAGTTAACAGTTAAAACAGTTACAAGAACTACAGGCATTTATATATGTCGTACACACTTCCATTTCAGAGTGCCAACAATATGTGGACAAACTAAAATTAGATCCATAAAGTAGACACTGCTAGAGAGTAGTTACTATTTATATCACCAGACTTTTAGTGTCTGATTGTCAGGGTGTTTTTCTCAGGCATTTCACATTTCAGCAGGGAGAACCAACCATTAAAGTTATTCATGTCTCCATGAGCTCTGTAGCAGGAGCATAATTATTCCAGGCAGTTTGATGAGTCAGACTCTTATTTAATTATACTCATTTAGCCAACCATGTTCTCTATAATGACTATGGTTATAACTATGGAGACATGGATTACATGGATTACATATTCAAACCCAATCACAGTCAACTGATTTCATGTGGGTAGGCATTTATAGGTTTCCACTATGTAATCATTTAATTGTAGTGTACTTTGTTGTTTGTCCTATCTTTGTTTTGTTATACAATACCCGATGCTGTGAAAAGTAGCAGCGATTAATGCATGACTGTGGCATTGCCATCTGTAAGTGGGGGGAATGGTCATTCTGCAGCACAACCACTCCGTATCAACCACTTAATGTGAGTGTGTGTATGCGTGCACGTGTTTTATCACTTTCTCCCTTAAACCCACTATATGTCTTTTTTCATTAAACGATTTGAACAGATCCATATTGCAATGTTTAGTTTATGGTATTGTATCGAAGAAAAACACCTAAGTAAGGTGCAATATTGCATCTTCCCGCCTGATGTGGAAGAAAACACTTATATCTTAGTTGCCTGATACAAGAAAGGATTTATACATTGTAGAGGTACAGGACTAAAATTCTAACATTTAAAGAGATTTCCTTAATCTTGACTTACTGGTTTATACTGGTTACTCTAGTCTGAACGACGGGGTTACATAGGGATGTTTAGATTAGATAACGTTATTGTCGCCAAAAGTGGAAAATTATCTTTGGCTCATTTGGCAGTTTGTTTAAAAAAAAAAAAAAAAAAAAAAAAAAAAACATCAAAAATATCAGTTTATACATCTGAAACATAAAATTACTAAGAATAAGGCATCTCCTAGATACAAAACCTTGAGGACATCAATACATGTCAATTTCATTTGGAATGGAGCAAAATTAGTTCTTTTATCAAATTACGAAGCTGTATATAAACTTAGTAAGTATGTCCAAATGTATAGGTAGCTGTCTGCATTATCTTAAAGTTGTGAAAGGTTTGCTTACAGTATATTTATACTGGAAGTGAATATTGAAGTCGACCTGCACTATGAGCTGTAATTGGATAAGTAGTGACTTAATTTCAAAAAGCGTATTTTCCATCTCCAAGCCCCTTTCTACATGGATGTGTGTTTATATTCCCATAGTTAATACAATTGCACAGTCCCAGTTTTTGCAATATGGTGCTTCCTGCTGAAAGTGTTGTAACTTGGCTTAATGTGAACAGTGCAGCATTGGACTTTGGTTGTTTGTTGTTGCTGTTGTTGTTTATTTGTTGTTTGTTTTCTCACTCTGAAATTCATCCTCTGAGCTTTTGATGCAATGACCAGGTGTAACAGTTACACATAATCTTTACATGTATATAAATCTGTAAAAATGTTTGATTACATTTGCAATTATTGTTAAAATTGGAGTAAAATAAGTCTGTCCTTCAATGCACAGTGAATTAATTTTAATTGAGCCGTTTTTAGCAAATAGCCGTTAAACTCTTTAAGAACATGAGTGGATATAGCTAAAATGCAGATGGTCAGTTAAATGTAAGATTGTATCCTCAAAGATAGCATAGGCTTGCACTTACCATAGGTGCTGTCTTCATCCTTGGTTCCATCAATGGTGCCATCAGGCTGCATCTGCAGCTGGAAGCCCTGGCGACTGGAGAGCCTGGTGACAATGCCCTTTAACTGGGGCTCTAAGAAGAGAGGAGAGGAAAGGAGTGGAGAGGAGAGGAGACATTAACTGCTTTCATACCTTATTACTATCATGTGATCATAAGAATCAAACCCAGTAATCTGCAGGAAGCCGGAAGCAGCAGAGGAGGAGAAGCTGTTTATGTTCCCAACCCCTCAGGCCTTTAGGGTCCAAAACCAATCACAGATCCCTGCGTGCACATTACTCTAAAAATCAAAGAGAAATTGATCGATGTAGGTCAATAGTGGTAAGAATAGCTGCCACTTAAATTTTTTTTAGACCTGTTTGTTCTCCATCAATTTCTTATAAATAGATCTACATGCTGTTAAAGCACTCCCTGTGGGACAAGATAAAGTTATTTACATCTGATGGTTTGTGGTGTCATGCAACAGGATTATTTTCCAAGCCAGAAGACTACATCCAGACGCTGAAGAATGATGAGGTGGTGAAGGGCCACCTTTGTAGCTGAGAGAAAATGGTGATGGTGGTGGTGCTGGTGGAGATGATGATGATGATGGTAGTGGTGGTGATGGTGAAGATGGTGGTGCAGATGACTTTTCTCCCCCCTCAGACCTGGTGGTCGCCTTCTCTTCCGTTTCTTCCTCGATCCAAACAATTTGACACGCGAGAATACGTTCAGTTTGCTCGGTTTCTCGTTTGTGCCTTTGCTGTTGCTCGGGCTGCCGGTGCCGCGGCAAGCGTTCGCCTTCTCCCGCTCCCTCGCCTGCCGTTTCTGCCGGATGAGGGAGCTGGCGATAGCCGCTGCCCGAGACATGATCCCCCGGTGGAACGAAACAAGGCTGTGTCCCGGGGGTGAGGGTTTGGGGAGTGCGGGGGTGTGGGGCGGGGGGTCTACACCACCCACGGCTCAGTTCGCATCACACACCGGCCGCTGCAGTCTCGCAGATGTCCACGAATGTAAAAACCGACCAGAATCCTCCATCGTTGCGCCCTGGCGCTTCATTTAAGTCGTTAAACAAAATCCCTTAATGTGCCAGTGATGAGCTGTTAACGACACCGCCTCACATTTCTAAAAGAGGGGCTCAACAGCAGCCCGTTTCCCAATTAGGAGAGTCTGATCGTCCCGGGAGAGGGAGATAGGTGGTGCGTAATGGTCCGATCCGGTCCGGGTCCGATCGGTGGATCAACAGCTTAGTTGGGGCGAGCGGGACCGGGGCTTGTTGTTGATCACTGCAGCTGCTGCCTCTTCTTCTGCTGCTGCTCCTGCTGCTGCTGTTGCCACTCTGCACCGCTCCACCGGAGATGCTCTCCTCGATGCTGTCCGTGAGAGAAATGCAGCAAGCGGGGTGTTTGTCAATGAAACAGCTCGGGGCTGGTTCAGTGGGAAAGGGATCATGATGCAGCCGTGCCGTTCATAAAACTGCTGCAGCCCTGCCCGCCCCGAGGAAGAAGAACGGGGAGAGCAAGGATAGAGGGGAGGTGGAGGTGGAAGAGGAGAAGAAAGGGGGGTGGGGGGGCAAGAGCATCTCTTTTCTCCTCATAGGGCACCTGTAGCCCCGAACCCCACGTGGCATGATATTTACATGTTATGCTGAATACTGATGCTTAGTGGGCACAGAGAGAGGGAGAGAGAGAGAGAGAAACAGAGATAGAGGGAGAGAGAGCGTGAGAGAGAGAGAGACACACACAGAGAGAGAGAGAGAGAGAGAGAGAAACAGAGAGAGAGAGACAGAGAGAGAGAGAGAGAGAGAGAGAGAAAGAGAGATTAAATGGGGTGCAAGCACAGGAATAAGAGAAAACCAGAAAGACAGGTGGATAAATGAGAAAAGGAACAATGGAGGGGGAGGAGGAGAGAAAATGACATATTGAGTGTAAGAGAGAGGGGGAGAGAGAGCTTATTAAAAAGGAGGAGGCGTGAGGAAAATACATAAAGATAAATAAAAAAGAGAGAAATATGGATGATTGAATGTGAGAATAATGGGAAAGAGGCAAAACACAGTGAGAGACATATTGAATGTGAGAAAAAGAGGGAGGAGGTGCAAGAGAGAGAGAGGGGCAGAGAGAGATTGGGTGTGAGAACAATAAACAAAGAGGAATAAGATAAAGAGGGACAGAGAGACAGGTGAGTGAATGAGAAAGGCAATGATGGAAAAGGGATGTAAGAGAGAGACATATTAAGTGTGTGAGAGAGAGGGAGAGCAAGGGAGAGAGGAGGGGCTCTCATCTTATTTTGGTGCAGAGGTTCACCACTGCTGAAGAGCTGCAGCATGCAAGGAGGAGGAGAGAGGGGAGACAGCTCTCTGTCTAGATGAGCTCTATACAGTACTATCTCTAGATGTTGCCTATATATGAACTGGTGCCAGAGCTGAGGCACACAGAGCCTCTAGTGATGTGAACACTTCATGCATGTTGGCCTGTGCCTTCTGCCTCCCAGTCCCAAGGGAGAACAGATGCACAGCTGGCAGGGCAAGATACAGCTGCAGCGGCGCATGGCAACTGCAAGTCCAACCAGCATATACCAGGACGCAGCGGTGAAGGAAGCAACATCTGACTGGCACATGCACCTGAGGTCGACCTGCAGCACCTGGCACAGCACAGCAGGCAGCGGCAGAGCATGCTGCTGCTCCCACATGACAGCATTGGTTGGAGCAGGTAGGCAGTAAAATCGATGACTGGAGAGGAGGAGGAGGATGTGGTGAGCAGTAAATTACAAGGCTGAAGAGGAGTCCTGTGTAACTTGGTTTGCCCTCAGCAAACACAGAGAGCTGTGTAGTCCAACATAAGAATGAGCCAGTGGGAGAAAGAGGAGGTGACGGACTGTTTTCAGCCCCGGCACCGACGAGTCCAAAAGCAATACCTGGTCACTGTGTAGTTGTAAGTGGAACCTGCAACTTGGCCACAAGTGAAAGAGCTGAAGTTGCATCTGTACAGCAAGGCCTTCTTGCAAGGTAAGACGCTTACAGGTTGATTAACTGGTAATAATAGTCAAAAAGAGATGGTTATGGCTGCTTTATAACAGAAATGATGTTGATCTTCACATAATTTTTACTTTAATATGATTAATCATGATACATGCATTTACTTTGCTCAGAGGGAAACATATCAAGCATGAGACAAAGACAGAACCAGCAAACAGACAAACCAGCAAAATAATTTTTGGAAGAAAAAAATACGACTGAGCTATTCTATTCTATTCTATTCTATTCAAGTCAAGTCAAATGGAGTTGGCTTTTACTCACTGGGTCAGATTAAGACATGGAAAAAGTCTATTCTAATCTATTCTGTTCTGTCCTATTCCATTCTGCTCCATTCTATTTTATAGTCCAGTCTGGTTCAGTCATGTTTATTTAAATAGCCCTCATTCACATCTGAGACTACCCAAATAGGTAAAACAATAGCCTAAATGAAGCATGAAAAACGAAAAAAAAGAAAAGAAAAGAAACACTGTCCATCAACAACTGAGGAAAAAGAAAAAAAAACCTATCCTATTCTTTTCTATTCTATTCTATTCCATAGTGTTTGGGCTTCCCATTGCATCGCTTCCATGTCTTTAAGTTTGATGTGAAAAGAGAACAGACTTTTGCCAAAACATGAGCAGGCCTATTTGATCTGACTTACAGTATGAAAAATTACATTCCTGAGGTTTGCCTGGGGGTAGATGGCGCCCCCAGCCGCGCTTAGGGACTTGGAGAGGAGAATAAAAGATAATTGAGTGGAGTAACATAGATATATATCTACAGCAATTACGATGCAGTAAATACAACAGCAAATAAAACAGTGTCCTGATATGCTTCTCTCAGAGTATCCTCGACTCCGCACAAGAGCAAGAGAGTCCCAGCAGCAGAGAACTGTGTGAGTGGAAGTGGGCAAATCACAAGAGGGTTAAACACTTTTCAACAAGCCACTGAGGCTTTTAGTTGGTGCAGGCATCCCGTCAAAAGCATTAGTGCTGGGACACTGCGCTAAAGTGTCTCGTTTCCTCTTTTTTTTGCGCGTGTTGACTCATCTACAGTGGAGACTGATATGGATTTCATACTTCAGAGATGAAGCCAACTCACAAGAGGAGACTTAGCTTTTGATTCTGGGTCTCAAAGGCCGTTAGTGTTAAATAATGTTAAACTGATACAGCTCAACAGTGTCATCTACCAAAAAAGAAAAAAAATGCTGTCAACTATTCAGATACGCTTTTGACTGTTTGCATTTTGCAATACTTGAAGAGTTTGTTTGCAAAGACAGATACATCCAATTGTATTAGTTTCCATATGTTTTCTTCTCATATAATATCAAACAAAAAGTACTAGGAGGCTAACACAGGTGATACTGACTTTTGATTTTGAATTCAGAAAGTATGTTGGGGCAGGCTATATGAAGCACTGCATACAACAGGAACGGCATTTATCTTTATTTAATTTCTATTTATTTATCTTTATTGATTTGTTTGTTTGTAGTTGTTGATTTAAATTCACTTTTTAAAAATTCATTTCTGTGTTCACTGGGCAGATTTTCTATGCAAATCTATACATGAAAGTCTGAGGACATGAGTTTGATTACAACCCAGGAAAGATCAGGATCCCAATTCCTGAAATGCTTATGGGGCAATTTCTTTGAAGGCTCCGCTGGATGCAGCACAAAACCATTCCTATGCTGCAAGGCACTTGCACTAGAAACTTATCTGGACTGACATAAGCAGCAAGTTACAGCTGAGAAGTTGTCTATTAAAACTATTTTGTGCCGACTGTGTGGGCTTCTTTTCCCCCTGCCGAGGCAGTTCCTACGAAGGGCGCGTCCTGTGCCCGTTTCAGCACCGCGGACAGCACCCCAAGGGTTTGGATTGTTGACACTGTGAAACGGCAAACTTTATATTCATACAAAAAGATAGCATTATATTTTTCGAGGTTCATGGCATGGAAAGTTAAACATCTAAATATTATAGTGCTGGAAACTAAATGCAGGCCTGTGCACCACAAAAAACATCCCAATAATCCAATAATATCCCATTAGAAACTCTGAAACGAGCGTCTTTGGTGCTACCTGAGTGAGTACAGTCCTGTCACCGGCTACTGAGCATCAATGATTTGACAGCCCAGCTGGTAAAACTGTTGCGTAGGCTATTTTCTCTCTGATTAAATATTTAACTAAGGATCTAAAAAAGTTACACCACACATGCACCATGCATGGGCGAATGACTCAAGTATGATTAGAAATAATAATGGCAATCATAAAAGTCACGTAGACTGAACTAATTACAGTTGCAAGCTCATCATCCCCGGTCCTACCTGAGGCTGATCGGCGGAGAGGGAAACTCATGTTGCGCTCGCTGAGCTCCAGAGCCTTTTGCTCATGGTTTTCTCACTTCCCGTTGTGTGATGCTCAGTGAAAAGAAGGAATTATCGAAGTTCAAACCGAGACAATTCTCTAAGGCACTGGATCCATTAAGGCTGTGCACGTGGCGTTGGCGGGAGATCATTACAGAACATTAGAGGCCATTAAGCCGTTAGAACCGGTCATTAATGATTCATCTCGAGGCCCCGCTGATCTGGCACAATCCGCCGTCACTGACAGGGAGCGAGGAGCCTATTCCCACATCCAGGGATCTGGTGAGGAGGCCAGGAGCCTGTGAGTGATCTGCTGAAGCTGATCCTGCTCTAAGTGTGAGGAGGCCACGCAACTGCTATCACCTAATCCCCCCTTCATCCCTATAGATCAGAGATCAGTAGCAGGGGCAGACGACATTTGTATTACTGTATTACTTTCCTTTTTTTTTTTTTTTCTTGTATCACTTTCCGTCGACTATATTCATACCCTAAACACAAATTCTAGCCCTAAAATAGCCCTACTCTTAACAATTTAACTAATTTCTAATCTTAATCTTGAAGCCAAGGCTTTACCTTAAACTAACTTTAACCTTAACTATCATCCTAATTCTAATCCTAATCCTAATCTTAACCCTTAAACCAAGAACTAACTGTAACTAGGCTCTTGAAAAAGAAAAGTGAGGACCGACAAAGTATTTTCATACTCTTTCTGCCCTTGTGAGGACCACAAACACACACACAGACCTAATGGCTTTGCAGCATTTCTCTCTGTGGGTCTGTGGGCTATCCTCAAAGCACATCATCACATTATAAAAGTAACCAGTCTGAGAGCAAGCCTGAGCCGCCAGTCCAGGATTACACACAGACGGTAGACAGCAACCCATAATTGTATATTATCAGCCCATTACACTATTGTGCTGTTACAGTACTTCCTGTGAAGTAGCCTTACTATACAACAGCAGCCGTGTACGAGGACTATACAAAAGATATTGCTGTTTGCCAGAGCGTTGCCGCAAATAGTAAAGTAGTCAATTAAAAATGTTGTAAATTGTAGTGCAGGATGTGGCTGATGAAGAGAATGCATTCTCAGCAAATGGATAAGGTGAAGAAGAAATGCATCAAAGTTTTGTGAGGAAAAACTTCTAAGAAAATGATGTGGTGGTCAACGTGATTTTCTAAATCTCACAGGGAAATCACAGAAGAAATCTCCAGACAGACAAATTTGCTGTAATTTTGTCCATTGCATCTGTGCTGTGGCCTCCTGTGATCAGAAAATCTATTTTTTAGACCAGACAGAGGAATTGAATGGGTCACAATATCCCCATCTTTGGCTTCTTTCTTTATGTCTTTCTTTGTTCAGTTGACTCATTAGAATTAAATAGCTGCCACATTGCAGTTTCCTTGGTAATGGTGTTGCTGAGACATGATTGCATGGCATATATGCGTGGAAAAATCAGAAGTCATGGATACCAAAAAAGAAAAGATGGCATGAAAAGCAATGCTCTTTGACTGTACCGACAGTTCTGCTCGAAATAGCATCGTAGCCATGGCCTGAAATAGCCAACCAGGAGAAAAGAAACTGTACATTTTGGCAAAGGTTCTCAACTCTGTGATTCTACCATCCTGGGCAGGTAGCCAGCTTGCATCGATCATTTTAGTCTATTCTGAAAACCTCTGTGGCAGTTACGAGTGTCTGGTGATAATATGTAGCCACCAGCCACGACAGCCACTTTTTCATCTCCGCCAAGTAGCAGCCTGGAAGAGATCATGTGTTCGGCCCTGTGTGTCTGGCCGTGGCTAATCTCACAAACTACTGGAACAAAACACTATAAAAAGTGTAAGAGCGAAGGTTAAAATAGGTTACAACATCAGTGCCTCAGGTAACTTTGGTCTGGTGGGAATGCACTGAAGCAAAAAGCATACAGATAATTTTACGCAATTAGAAGAAAAGTTTACAAAACAGACATACCAATTACAATTTGGACAAAAATATTTGACATACGTCATACTAGATGGGACAAGAATCTCACAGAGACCTTGCATGCAGAATTCTGTAGATCCATGTTAAATATCCAAAGAAAAACATCAACCACTCAACCACGACATGCAGAGCAGAATTAGCATTATTATTATTATTATTATTAACATTTAATTAATTGCACCGTACATACTGGATTTTGTTGTGTATTACTGTCTACTTGTTGCTTTTGTTTCGGTAGTATTGTATTGGTTGTCTCTCTTTTAGTGTCATTGTCTGCCGGTTTCTGTTTCCCACATGGATATATTGTATTCTTACTCTAAATTTTATGTTTCCTGTGTTTCTGTTTTTATGTATTGTGACCCTTGGGTCCTTTTTTGTATATTTTAATGGCTCTTTAACATCATGCCAAAGGACTGCGGTTGTAAACTAGCCTCTGGCTAACACTGGCACATTTACAGGAATGTTAATCAATGTGCACTGTTCTCTCTAAATAAATAAACATTAAAAGAAAGAAAGAAAGAAAGAAAGAAAGAAAGAAAGAAAGAACTGCAAAATTTTAGTTACACCTCAAATCATCCCAAGACACAATGTAATTTCAGCAACTACAAACCCAAGAGCTAAACACACCCATAGTCTCTTCAGCTGGTCCTAAGACTTACTGACCAAATAACACCCAATACTGTTCAACCTCAGACCAGCACTGCTTCCCAACAGCTGATCACAGTAAACCAAATTATTAAACTAACACAAGATGTCTGTCTGGAACACTGGACGAATCAAACCAAAACTCACAACAAACCTAATTACTATTTGGCCCTAAACCATGAATATAAATTGGCAGAGCATCTCGTTCCTGACAGAGATACAGAGCAGAGACAGATCCTGACCACATACAGACTGAGTGACCACAGTCTGGCCACAGACAAAGGATGACACCAGAAGTCCTGGCTACCGACAGAGAAAAGAGTCTGTGGTCAGTGCACGACAGTCTGTCACGACAAACTGAGGGACGCATAATTAAAACAACATCACTGACTGTGACAAATAATTATTAACATAACCTATTATACATATGAATAGAGAAGTAAATACTCTATTAACACACACACACACACACACACACTCTCTCTCTCTCTCTCTCTCTCTCTCTCTCTCTCTCTCTCTCTCTCACAAACACACACACATCCACACGGACACTCACACACACACTCACTCACTCACACAATATGGGTAATATGTTGAAATGTAATTGGAGGGTCCGTTTTGGGCCAAGAAAAGGACAAACTATAACCAATCATCTTCCCCTAAACATTAGCCCCTCATCAGCACACACACACACACACACACACACACACACACACACACACACACACACACACACACACAAAGATACATCGAAACACACATTTGGATGGTTTTGCTTGCTGACAGACTGTATCTTAGCTAATGCTGAGTTATTGTTAATCTTGAGTTTGTGTACTATCAAAATATTCGATCAATCTGTATTAATTTGTACTGCATCATACTCTACAAATGATGCTTTGGCAAAATTGATTTAGAAAATTGCATGCCAATAAATCCGTTGAATTGAATTGACCTGAGAGACTTTTAGAGGTAATTTTGAATTTTCTATTTTGATTGAAGCTCTTTGCTCTGTCTAAAGCCATATGACTTCTGACAAAGAGCCACAAATCCAGACCACACTAAAATGTGTGTAATGAACAGAAACAGATACATAAAGAACAACAAAAGCCAAGCACATAGGGTAGCCTGTTGTCCAGAAAAGGGGAAATACACCTGGTGGAGATCTATGCACTCTCCTAGTTTTTTTTTTTTTTTTTTTTTTTTTTTTTAATTTAATGCCCAGATTAAAATGTAGGTTATGATGTGTGCTCTTTAAATATGGATGATGTGTCAGACCAGCTGCTACTGCAAATAAAATTCAGCCCCAGAGGTCATCTGCTCTCAGCACATTTGTTGGCTTCATTACAGCCTCCTTGGGAGGGATTCATGTTGTTCCCTCCTGGCTCACCGCTCTTCTTCCCTTGCAGCAAATCATAATATTGGCCACTGGGTGGCGCCACATTACCAGATTACAGAAAAACTCAGGCAGTCAGAGTGACGTCTTTGCCTAACCTGTGTAAATGGTCTTTGTTTAAATTAATGGCATGTGCTTGTGTCCATTAGAGTTAGTGTATTTAAATGGGTGAATGGGCCATATTAGACCCAGGAAGACCATTGGGTATCTCTGAGGAGGAAGTTCATTGTTGTCAGGTTGCCAGATGCTCAGTGTGAAGGCTTTCACATCAGCAGCAACATTGAAACTGGACGAGCATTACATGTGGCTGTGCATCAGCCTAGTAGCATATTAATCTCATTGTCTCTTCACTCTGATGCCTCTCAACCTTTTCAACCTCAGAGCCAGTGGTGCTCACTTCACCCTAATCCTATAACCCTTTTGCTTTGTGGCCAGTGTCTTCCTTGTAGCCAGTGTTGACCTGTGGCAGGCGCTTTCAGCCTAGCAGCAAGCATGTTCAACACTCTGCCTGTTCCCCTCACATCCCATTTGCCTTGCAGTCTGCTGTCCTTGATATCTAAATACAGACTCCACTCTTCTTAATGGTCCAGCTGGCTTTCTGCACTGCATAGCCCTTCATCACAGCAATTTAGAGTTAGCTTAAAGACATGACTGATGTTAACGGTGATCATTGGAGTTGTATTGGACATCCAGCAGTGTATTATTGGCTGCAAAGTCCTGCACTAGGCTGGAGTCCAGCCCAAAGGATGCATCACGTACAAACAGCTGCTGCTGACATGGATATAGAGCACAGGATTGTGTTCTATAATTGCAATCCTAGTAATGATATAAATGCTACTACCTATCATACTACCACTACAGCTTCTAATGTCAGGATTAGCATTAGCATTAGTAGAATGATTAGCATCATTATATTAATTTTTCCAACAAGAATCACAAGAAAATGAAGAAAAAAATAACAGTGATGGTAAAACAAACAAACAAAACGCTATGAGTAGCAATGATGCAAACAAAGAATAATAAGTGGCATTTGAGTTGCCTAATGTCCTGTCTTAATCACTATAATTTACTTATGCTAATTAAGTCACTGCTTAAGTTAATTAATGCATTAATTAGCAAATATTTCTACCTCAGCTTGCCTTCACCTAACACATCAGCAGTATTAATATGCACTCTGTATCTTTAGCCATTAAGGAGTTCAAACATTTTCAAGAAAACTGTCTTTCTGTTCATCTGTAAAGTTATACAACAAGGAGCTCCAAAGTCTAGTGAGATCATCTCTGTCTAGGGAAGCTGCAGTGTAAGTGTTCAGTTTCTGTCAGCACTGTTCTTGAGTTACTGTGTTCACAAGATTGTGTCCAGACACATAAGTGTGTCTATGACAACATAATGTCCTGCATACCATGTACTGTGGTGGCAGGTCATAAAAATGTTCAAAACTGGGTCTTGGTTATGTGTGACCTTATGTTCAGCGGAGGGCTGGCTGCACAGTCAAAAGGCTATCATGGCAAAACCTCAGTCACATCTCTATTTTTATCTGGACTCTAAAACATCTAGGAGTGCCAGTTTATGACAGGGTAGATCTACGTTTTGATCTAGAGGGCAGGACGGAGCGCGGACAGGAGCGTCACCAGCGGCCAGAACCCTGGTACAACACATTCATCATGAAAATCCCCAATACACTGGTCATTTTTTCTCTTCCATACATTTGTCAGATCCCCTGTTCTTTATTAACTTGGTGTCCTGTGATGGCACCCATCCACTCGCCTGTCTTTTTGGACTATGATTCACAGTATTATGTACAGTGTAATCTCACCCTATGTTTCACAGCCAGAGGCAGTAAAACATAGAAATGGATCTGTCAGCCAGAGACATTCTGTTCTCTTAGTTATTATTAGGGGTCACAAGATGGATGGCAGGTGGGGGAAATACGGGGTGTCAATACCTGAAATATTGGAAAACTATCTCTCAGATTTTGCTCTGTAATTGAGATGCGCTATTGTGATTCAAGTATTTACTGTACTTTGACTCACTCTAACAATTATAGTATTATGTAATGATTATGTAAATCATAATGATGGCACTCTCAAAACCTAAACAAAAAAACATTCAAAAACACAATGGTACACTTTCTGAAGTCTATACTAAACATAAAAGCATGTCATTAATTCAATTTCACCAGTGCATTATTGGCACTACATAAATATGCCAGTACTGCTATATGTGTGAGAAGTCAGTGCTGAATCACCAATATATTGCGCAGGCTCTAGTTATTTAATTATTTCAGTGCTGACCTGTTGCTGTTTCAAGATCAGGGTTAATTAACAACAGTGTCTTTTATCTATGATGAATCCTGCCCTTCTGCTTATTTAATCCATCATGAACAAGCAAACACATGCAGGGGAGTAAACACATACTCGTACATGCCCATAAACACATACACACAAACACACACACACACACACACAGATATAAGCCTGATATAAGCCTCCCTGTTTCTTCTCTGCCTAACCTCATAAGAACAAGATGTTAATGGCCTCCTGTCCCTCCCCAACTTAATCCTGGAAACTATACAGAGCAGCACAAGGTCACATTTAACCCCGCAGGTTTATCCACCACAGAGACACAGAGATAGAGACAGCGAGATAGTGTCATCGCTGAAGATTTTGAAACCAAAGATGTAGCCCTGAGCTTTGTCTAGTGGCAGCTGCGGCAAACTTTGGGGATGTCTCGTGTCTCTCTGTGTTATGCTGATGAGCACGTTCATGGCGGCCAACCTGCCGATACACTGTAACTGCACTGCATTTCCAAGTAGCACATTTAGCCTTGATATTTGCTCAGTCACAGAATCAAACACCTGAAGCCGATAAAATATTCAACCTTTTTTGTCCTCTTGTGGGCCGAGATAACTTCTGAGCACCACAATCAATAGCACAATCAATTCAGCTCAAACTGTAGTTGTAACCGGTTGTAAAAGAAAAAGTGAATTAAGATTTCACACTGATGATCATAACCACCAGTGTAAACAAAAATATGAATTTATTATTCCTTCTTATAAAAGAAGGGATCATATTACATCCCTTAAATCAATTTATTGTTATGTAATAAAATAAGCCTGTACTTAAATTGTATGATGCCTTCTGTGAATTTAGGGCATGAATATTTATGTCAGATTAAACCCACCTAAACTGCATTTAGGTGGGTTTAATATTCCATTAAATCCCTGGTTGTATTATTTAACATACAGGCCTATTCATGTCTGTGGTTCTTATTTCTATTTTTTTTTTTTTTTTTTTTTTTTTTTTTTTTTTTAAATTATGTATTCAGAGTTGATATGGGACAACTGTCTTAATCTCACAGCACTTTAACGAAAATCCCTACAGGCAGCATCTAATCCCTCCTTCCTCATATCATATTATGAATGAGCCTGGGTCTCTAATGTATGCATGGTCACAGCTTGCGGGCAACTCCCTTTTTTGTCTCCATGGCAATGTAGTTTCCCAGTTTCCATTGCGGTGTATCACGCGTCGATTTTATTGCTGTCCAGAGGCGGAAAAATGAATGTGTGTGTGCACACTGGAATAAAATCTGAGAGCCAGAAAAGCCATTAGTAGGCAACAACAACCCAACAATATCACAAGATCGACATATGTGAGGTGCTTATTCCAGGACAGATAGTGAGATAAACACACACACAAACGCACGCACGCACACACACGCACACACACGCACACACACACACACACACACACACACACACACCATGCAGGCTTTACACTCTGCTCTCCTCCCATCTCTTACTGATACAGCCCGCAAGCTGCAAGACCCACATGAAGGGAGGAAATGATTTCATGTTAACACAGGTGTAACAACAAAGGTGTCTAGAGGCATATTCCAATTCAGAGCAAGCCACTTGTAGGCCTACAACTTTTGAGCTTTTTTGTGAAATTTGAACACATATTCCACTGCCCATGTGTGTTTTTGTGCCGTGGGGACAATGGGAATAAGTGGCCAAAGCATGCTGATGTCAGCATCATGACGCTGTAGCCACATATCGCCAAATATCACTTTTTTATTATTTTTTCCGCATAATTAATCTCTAAATAAACTACATGTAATATTGCAAAGACACGTCTACATCTGCCCCACTGGATCATCAGCCTATCACTCACCTTTGGCGGCATGGTCTTTATCCTCCTTGGGTTTGGCCGTTTTTCCGCTCATGGAGCACTACTGGCGCTGGTTGTTGAGTATCAAACTTAGGTAAGATGCAGCAAAGAATATGATTTTACTTTTTCATTATCTTCGTTCTTTCCCACCCGCTGTGGAAGCAGTCCAACTCCCGCTCTCTTTCTCTCTCTGTCTCTCCCCCTCTCCGTCTCTCTCTCTCTCTCTCTCTCTCTCTCTCTCTGAGCAGCCGGACTCAGTCTGAGCTCCCAGCGCTTCTGGAGGAAACTACCCAGTAAGGAGGGCTCCCAAACGTGCAAGCGCAAAATCTGCACATGCACACGCACAGACACACACACACACACACACACGTGCACAGACTCAGACACAGAGAGAAAGAGGGACCAGAAATGCGCAAACGCAAGGAAATTAAAATTAACCAAACATTAACCGCCCATACGAAAAACAACTACTGTTCAACTAGAGAGGTGTAACTGCACGGTACGACAGGAGATTAAAGCCTGGGATTACCATATTCACAAGGATGTTCTGAGCTGATACATGCATGTGCTGCTGCTAACTCAGCAGTTAACACCATGCAAATGTGTCAGTCTATTGATCAATCAATCAATATGAAAAAAAAAAAAAAAAAAAAAATCCAATCCAGGCAGAGTGAATTCACATTTTCTAAATTTTACCAAAGCAGTGACAACAGTCTGTGCAGGAAATTACCAGACCCAGAGTACAGCATACTGTACCAAATCTACTTCTGTGGGGTAAAATGTCTCATAGTCCACATCCCTGATATTGTTTAAGTGACCCTTATGTGATATGTTTGTGAAAAGTAATTTTAAGCAAGCATGCTTTTTTTAGTGCATTGGTGTCAGTTGTGAGAAAGAAAACAAGACTACTTTGTTTGACTGTGGATGATTGGTGCATGGTATTTATCATTTTATTTTATTTTATTTTACTTTACTTTATATTAATATCCAATCAAAGTCTGCGTTCACTCATTTCATCGTTTTAATCTTATTTGGCCTATTTACATCTGCTCTTTATTCTTCTCTGTGTTGTATTTTTCAAATTTTCTGTTTAGAAATGTTAAGCTCATCTGAGCTCTGATAATTCTATTTTGCCTCTCTTCTCTTCTCTTCTCTTCTCTTCTCTTCTCTTCTCTTCTCTTCTCTTCTCTTCCCTTCTCCCTCCAGCATCATTTGGTTCAAGTCCATTTGACAAGACTATCCTAAAGGCTTCTGTTTAGTGTGACAGTCTTGGGTCAGAGATAAATTTAGTTTGTTCTATTAACCCACATCAAGCAGCAATATAGTACATGAGGAGGTGGTGTGGTGATAGTAGCCCCAGTTTTGTTTGTTTCTGCCCCAGACAGGGCCAAGAATACATTGCAAGAGACCTATTTCATACAGACTTTCCGTGATCTGAGAATGAGTTCAAACTTTTAAGAGATGATTACTGTAAATTCATAGATTTCACTATTAATTACATAAAAATCAGAACTTCAGTAAATGGAATGTCAGATAAACAATTATCAAATAGGAAGACATTGAGAGCCTTAAAATGCCTGATACACTGATGCAGTCCGAAAACACCCAGCCACTATACAGTTACTGCAGTGTACAAAGTGCCTCGGCTTATTTTCCATGCAACTGAACAGTGAACGTAGGATGTGTGTATAGTGTATATATGTGTGTAGTTTTGCACTGTCTATTTGCACTTAATGAGAGTTTCTGTTGTCTTTGTAAACTTAGTATGTCTCCAATATGCCTCTGCACCAACCAAGACTTAAATAAGTAACATACAGTATTTTTTGCATTGTAAGTGATTTTGCATGTTTAGTGTAATAGCAATACAAAATGTATATACTTGATGTTTATGCTAATCTTTTCCCAAAGTGTACAGTCATGTTTTAGAACTTCAATATCATGTTCATTGCCTTTAATCCAGACACTGGTTTCTATTGGTTCCACTAAAACTTCCAACTTTCTTCTCACCAGTACAGTGCTCTATTCCATCACCCTAATAAAGTCATCCACATCAGTTTTCCAAAAAGCAGCAGCACTGTTGTGTGGTGATGACTTGAAAATCAGAAGAATGAAACAGTCTGCCCGCCGGAAAATAGTCTCTTGGAAAATGTTTACTTTACACATTGAATGATCAGCTCTGTGGTTTATGAATGGCAACATGTTTATTAGCCACTGAAGCAGAACATTGTAAAGTGAGTGATTCAACCGAAAATTCAAATTCGAAAAGCAAGGTTCAAATGAAAAGCCAAGTTTGATTATATGTTGTGAAATCTTTAGTACGCCTGCATGGTTTGGAAAATGACTTGTTGCAGTATAAAATGTGGGTAAATTGTAGTGGTAAACATTCAGAATCACCTCTAAGGTGATTCATTTTCTAATGTGATGTACAGAAAGTGATGTTGTGCATAAAAGTAAAATTGGAGAACAGACTTATTAATGGAATTCTGACATTTCTTCAGAGATGATCCTAATTGTTTGGTAAAAAAAAAAAAAAAAAAAAAAAAAAAGAGAAAGAGGCCATAGAAATCAATGCACCATTGGTTTATTTTAGTTTCACTGCAAAGCCAACCAACTGAGAAGGTAATTTTTTTCCAAAATGAAACACTACTTTCTGTGGAAAAGAAAAAAAATCCACACTTTCTAGAAAAAACAAAAACAAAAAACAACTGGGACTGACTGCTTCGTCATTAACGAGGGAATAGGTTTGAATAGGTTCTTTTACATATTAAATTGGACTGAATTGGAAGAGAAATTACGCTTTGCCTTTGCGTGCATTTTCAGGCTGTTTTCAAATGTGATTCTGCAATTCCCGATCAGAATAGCATCCGTTTAGCTGTCCCCAAAAGACAAGTTTGTCTAACTCTTGTATAACAGGTCTGTGACGTCAGCTCTTAGTAGCTTTTTGAATCCAGCTACTAAATGAGCCAACAGACCAAAGCACAGCTGGCCCTCTGCCAGAGCCTTCCCTGGAGGATTACTGTTCTGGGACCAGCTGCTCTATTAGAACAAAAAGTGCCACATATGACTGCTCTTGCTCCCATGAGCAAAACCCACTTTGATAAAAATGCTCTCAGAAAAGCAGAAATCCTGCGAACTGACAGGGTCCTCGTGTGCAGCTTACATGAACTTGTATGTTGTTTGTATGAGATCTTTTAATGTGGTCAATCTTTTTTGGTTTATCCTACTTGAAGTACCAGATGTGTGACGTTAATCATGTCAGGACAATTCAGAAACTGTGTCAGTCATTTGAAGTATATTTTATTATACTGACTCTTGTTATTGGCTTAACGTCCTGCTGCTCATTGTATTATTCTATTGGCACCTCAACTAGAACAAAATATAAACAGCAAATATTCAAATATTACTTTATCCAACACTTGGACTTACACTGTCGCTGGAATTAATGGAGCACTTTCAGGTGTCCATGTTATACGGTGACGTCATCAGTCTGAAAAGCAGAAAAGAGCTGCTGTGGTGTGAGCTGGTGTGAGGTCAGCTGTCCACCACCTGTGGTTGTTGGGGGAGCAGAAATGGTGGGGACACCGATTTCACAAGTCATATGCTGAGGCAAAAACAGCTATAACCGCTGTATGTGTCACGGTACACATGTTCCTTTGATTTTTTTATGCTGTCTCTATGCAGCTTTTTTTCGTTGTTCCCTCTCACTCCCTCTGTTCCTGGTTTGCCTCTGTTTCCCTTTGAGTGCCTTCCCAGGGCCTGTAGTCCTGGGCTGTGGCTGAATAGTCTTTTTTTGTTTAGGAAGGCTCCTAACTTAGTGAAATGACCCAGAAGTATCTAAGTGGCAGCAATGATAACAGCTGGTTGAATTCTCAAAATGCTAAGGAAAGGTGCCTCAGCTGCTTCCTGTCCTATCTCCTTTAGCAAAGGATACACTGGAGCATCCTTTACAAAAGGACAGGAGATAATGCCATCCCACAGTAACTGCTTGCACCAGCAACATTTAAAGTGAGGCACCATTCGGCCATTAACATTTCAAGGTGTTTCCTGCGGTTCCTGTGGTTCTTAAGCTATCATATTCATAGGCTGGTAATTATCATGATCAGAGTGCTGTCTGTCTTTCAAGAATACAGATATGAGACATTTTTTGATATTTTTAATTCAACATGTTTCAGACTTAAGAGTTGATATGTACAGTTGTAGATTTGTAAACCTAACATGTTACACCTGTCTAACGATTATTTCCGTACGATCATGCAAATTGGGATTCATGTTGTTGGGTGGTCCTGTAGTGAGACTTTTTTTTACTTGATCCCATGCTGGCCCCCACCTGTGGACACACACCTGCATTTTCCCTCACAGATGAATAAAAAGGGAATGCTGCATCAAATGGTGGCTGTCCTTGCTTAACTATGGTCAGTCCTTCCAACTCATCCCACTGGAATACACACCCAAACTTTCAAGAACAATTTTGAGCCAATTTTAAATACTTTGTTAAGCCCTGGAGGAAATATTTTGATGTCAGCCGCACTTTAAGAAATCCAATGTAACAATGTAACAACGCAAATATTTAATACCCAGCAGCATGGACAATACTGTAATAATTACAAGAAATTCATCTACAACAAGTAGGCCTATAAATAAATAGTTATTTAGTTATTTGTTTAACTGTCAAAAACGCAAACGTGAAAAACTCAACAACAGTTCTTTTCAAACCACAATTAGACGTATCTATGATGATCTTCAGCCCTTCGAAACAAAGAGGCTTAGTGTGTACTATTTTTTGCCACAGACCTCCGTCCAACTGTGTCTACTCTCAATAAGCACCAACTCAGGGCAAACAGGCCTATATGAGTTAACTCTCAGGAAACTGACACGATATCATTTGTATTGATATACTTTTAGATACAGTTTGGCACAATATTTTATGGCAAAGTAAAAGCTTTAGAGGCGATACTGGACATGAATACTAACCTGTTGAGAATGTAATCCTGCCTCTCCATGTGCATTGACGTCTCAGTTACTGGACGTCGATGCCCCCTCTTCACTGCAGCTCCACTGCTCACAGCGGTGAGAGAAATTGGTCCCAGGACAGTAATAAGCAAGGAGTGATTTAATAGTTGTTACCAAAGGGGGCGGTGTAAGCAGTAATTGTTATCTTCCCTCATGGTTTTGTTTTCCAAAAATCTAGTGCGGATGCCTTTAATGAGTTTCATGAAAACAGGGGAGGCAGTCCTCCTTCCTCCTCACTTAAAGCGCTCTCCGCCTGTAAGTCACCATCAGGCCGCTGTTGCCAGGAAGCCGCTGGCTCAAGGCCAGCTAAGCTGCCTGTCAGTCATGGTGATTTGTCCATAGTCACACGACTATAACTCACACTATAATGAAATTCCTTTCAATACTCAAGATTGGGCTTAGACTTTGGCTGCTGTTTTGTGGAAGTCTTGCAGCGTTAGCATAGCTGTGTCACAGTGAGCTTTGTAGTTTCCTCCTCTGTCTGTTTATCTATTTGGCTATCTGCCAATTTGTCTATCTGTCATTTTTTTTTTCATCAGTTACCCACTAGGATGGTGATATATGTGAGATACTGGAGATGTTAGTGTGTGTGTGTGTGTGTGTGTGTCTGTGTGTCTGTGTGTGTGTATGTGTGTGCGTGTGTTTGCACGTGTTTGATGTCCTCATGTACTTCACATTGCAAAAGCTGCTTATCAGAAAAGAAATAACTACATGATTAACAGCTGGTATTATCAGCAAACAAACACACACACACAACTGACCCGCTTTCTCATCAGATATTTGAACAAGTATGACTTTGTAAGCTTCTGATTTTATTTATTCATTTATTTATTTATTTATTCAATTATTTTTTGCACTGTACTGTAATGTATGTATTTTGGTCCTAAAAAGGTTTGTTTAAAAGTGAAATGCAGATTTAAGTTAGAATAAATTAGAATGATGGTTTAAATTAGAAAGGGTTGGAAAAGAGGAAGAAGCAATTGTTTTCCAAGTGTATGCAAAAAACTGAAAATGTGGGAATGTGGCTCAAGTGGGCAGCAGCTAACAAGCTCCAGGGCCGATATTACTGTGCTGCCGGCTGAGTTATCTGATCATGTAGTTTGAGGCAGGGCCGGGTGGAGTGAATGAACTCTCCCTTCCCCTTGAGTAGCACCATGATGGCCGCATCTCCTTGAGAGGCGATTAGTCTTGTAGCACTAGTTGGTGGGTGGAGCAGTGCCCACCGTGTCGGTGGAGCCCCCACTATCTGGGCAGTCCACACACTGAGATCCGCATTGCTACAGTATCCGTGGTGCTCAACATAGTGCCATCTCCCCCAGCATCTGGACAAAGGGACAGTTCACCGCTCCTCTCGACACTCTCTTACGGAGTGTGTCAAGGGGATCACTGGATGGAGACAGGTGGAATAAACTGGTGCCGCCTCTCTCCTGACTGCAGCTGAGCAGCGAGCAAACCTGGAACCACTGTGTCGCAGATGAGATGTTCCTTTACAGTCCATCAGTCGACACCGGGGCTCCCAGTAGATCCTCTCGATCTTTCCTGGCAAAGGCAGTCAGTCCCAGCTGCACGTGGTGTGAGCCTCTGGTAGCAAGGGACATAATACGGCCAGTGGCAATTCCCTGAGTGAGGTGGTTCATCTGGCCAGTGATTCTGACCATGACAACAGCTCGTCCTGTGCAGGGGTCTGGCCTGATGTAATGGTCACAAGAGATATGTCCTACACTCCAGGGTCACTGGCCACTGCTCCCACCTGGGATGCCAGCTGGAATATCTTCTTAAAATATTCCAGGATATCCTTGTCTTGTGCTTGTGGAGGTGTCATGTTAGCTGACCAGTCTGCAGAGCCCAGGATAAAGCAGGCAGCCAGGGCCTGTTCAAGTGGAGGAACATCAGCACAGAGCATCTTAGTGTATTTCTCCATCCTCAGCACATACAGGAAACCCACCACAAGAGTGTGGGAAAGGAAAGCTTCAACCGGGAAGCCTTCATGCAGTCCCAGATGTTCGGGAGTGCTGGCAAGACAAAGGCCAGCTTGGAGGCTGAGGAGGACCTGTAAACCCCTTTTTGCACTCAGCTGACTGAGTGAGGGTGGTAGTAGCTGCAGGCCCACTCACTCTGCTGCCACGGCCATGACTGTCAGGAAGTCATAGTGAACAGAAGGCGGCCCAGAGATGACAGATTTTGGATGAGGTGTCGTCCCAAGGCAGCACAGTGTTGTAGTCAAACTCTTCTTCCAGGTAGGGGACAAGGACGAGAGGGGTGGAGGCTGGAATGGGGGCCGAGGGACAAGGCTCCAGAGACGCCTCACTATCATCACAGCACAGCTCCTGGATATTTTGATGGCATTGGAAGTGTTCCCAGCGCTGCCGATGGCACAAAGAAGGTTGTTCTCGGCAAGACTCGCAGGCTGGTGGGTCCAAGACTCCCAGTGAGGCATGCTCGGCTCCAAGAAATTCAAAGCTCTGCTGCAGCAGTGAGGCCAGGACAGGTGGAGCACTCATCTTCAACAATTTGTCCATCATTCCTCTGGACAATGGGATTCAGGAGCGTTGCCATCAAACTGAAGAAAAAAAGGATGAACAATGCCAGTAGAGAGCATTTTATAGAGAGCTCAAAGGTGCCTCGGGACACGCATGTGATTGGTTGAGCTCATACATGCAAATGTACAGTGAGTGGGATCATTGATACAACTGGAGAGAGACTATTCCCGTAGAGTCCACTAGAGAGCATGTTTGACATAGAACTGTCTCCTGTGTTATGTGGATTTGCTTTTCTGAATAACAGTGCAAATCTGTATATAACATTTCAGCTTACTGAATTTATATCAAGTAACAGAGTTATGCCCACAGTTTAAATAGCAAACATTAAATTCAGACATGATATCCATTGGGCAATACCTAACTTGTTGAGGAAATCGCCTCTCATTCATTTTGAGTTACAGCACTTCCTCTCCTCCTCTAACTATATGGAGAATAGCCTACTGTTCCAGTATTCACCGTAGGCCCAGTTATAATGAGTGGTGGAAAAAAGAGCCCTGTGCCATTTAAAATGCTAGACTTGGTCACTGTGCAGGATATTGTAACCAAACTGGTGACTTCAGAAAGGTTGTTGAAAAAGAGCATATACTGTGTTTCATCTCATTATGCATTAATTTTCTGTTTTTTTTTGTTTTTTTTTTGTTTTTTTTTTTTTGTATCACAATGATCACTGCATTCATTTTTCCTAAAAAAGTATCTTTTGCTCATTCTAAGTATTATAAAAATGAGCAGTGCACCCTGTGCTGAACAGAATTGTTATTTGTCATCATGACTTGATAGTGACCATTTGAGTTTAAAATGCAGCCGGAAGAAAATTCAGCAAGGTATAAAGCCAGTGTTCTGATCCAAGCATAAACTATTTGCATGATCTATTGTTTTGCATACAATATTACATTTTGAGCCCACAAATATGAGTATCAAATTACACAATAAGATTTTTGCACTTTAAAACTGTGAAAACTGAGTCAAAGCAACTAACGGCAACAAGTTCCCAGCTGTACCTATGCGTGTGTGCGTGCGTGTGTGCGTGCGTGCGTGCGTGCGTGCGTGCGTGCGTGCGTGCGTGTGTGCGTGCACGTGTACAGATGTGTCCACTTACATGTCTTGATGTGAAGGATGAGCATTTGCCCAACAATAACAGTTAACTGTCACCACCTAGTGGTTAAATAAGTTTTAGCTGAGTGAGATTAGTCACCTATACTGCTTGTCTTATTTTCTAATCTAGACCAGTAGTCTTCAATTCTGACTCAAGTACATTTTATCTAAATGAAAATATCTTATTGGATGCACTATCTCAATTATGTCTCAGTTTATCATATGTAAAGCTCACATGGTTGGTGGTAAAATGGCGTTTTATATCTAAAACAATCTGTGTCCACGTGAGCATTTTAGCACTGGATCAATAATTATTTTTGTTCACATTAATACATAAAACAGATTATAAAGACCCAAAGACAGGTAGATTAGCAGCAGCAGTAGTAATACCTGAGTTGAATGTTCAGTGTGGGAAGAGACTTACAATATATATGTTTTTGCATATGAAATGACGGCAGTGGTCATTGTCATGCAATGACTAGCAAACATCAGGCCAGAGAGAGCAGTAGCATCAGATTCCTGTGCAGTACTAATGTGTCTAAAACCTTGTAAATCCAAGAGCAGAGAGGATTTAACGTTCATAATACAATCATTATCCAGAATTCACCAAATGCGTTTGTGTGTTTTGTCTGGGTTCCTGCCCATTTTGGAGTTGAGGACAATGAGATGGTGGATAAAGCAGCAAAAAGAGATTTGAAGGGTGTGAGGAGTCACAATATAAACATTTGTAACAGGGAAACTAAAGTGATAATTAAGGAACAAATCAAAATGATGTGGCAGATTGAGCGGAACAATGAAGAGTAAAAGAAGATAACTTGTAAAAATAAACCATTAGGTGGAAGTGCAGGGTCCAGAAGATGAATTAGGAATAACAAGATTAAGGAATGGACATTCTGATTTAAACAGTTCTGTCTATGTGACTGGAAAGCATAATAATGGAAAGTGTCAATACTGTGGAGAGGAAGAAACAATGGACTATGTTTTATGGTGTTGCCGGGAGTATTACTAAAGAGAGAGGTTTTAAAGAATGCACTAAGAGATTGGAGAGCAAAATTGCAAAGTTGGAAAAATACTAAGAAAATCTTCAGATGGTAAGTGTTGGAAACTCCGTCTAGAGTATTTAGGATCAATAAAACTAATGAATAGAATATGAGGAAATCAGTATTTGGTATTTATTTGTTTTGTTTTCATTTGGTTTCATTTTTATTTTTTATTTGTTCCTTTCATGGTTCATTCTATTTATTGAACAATGACTACACTGATGGTAGTTTTTTTCTGTTGGTAGAGGGTAGATCTATAGCCCACACTCCAGATCAGTGGTCAGCAGTAACGCATCCAAAAGCTGTTTGCCAACCGCTAATAAATCCAAAAGAATAAGAATAAGAACATGCCAAAAACGTATATCACATGACCATTCATGTAAACTGGGCATGCACGTGTCGGTGTAAACAGGAAGCAGATTTTCAGGTACAATGGATTCAGAGCTGGCAAATGGAGGCTAGGCTACTGGCTGGTGGCCAGAGCATACTGCACACAGCCTGTGTGGGACATCTGGGGGTCAAAATGACATCCCGCAGTCTGACTCATTTGTCCCATCTTACTGAGTCAGTGACTGGCAGTGGGATTACTTTCAAAGTATCTTTGAACTCTTGGATGATGAGTTCATGATGCATGAGTTGATAATCAGGAATGAGCCCAAAAAGGTCCAAGGGCACACTGTTCAGTGAACAAGTAGGTGCATATTTGCAGTTTGGTATCACTCACTCATAAAGCTCACCATGGGAGAAGAATTTCTGTACAAGTTTTCCATCATGGTCAGTCTGTTTAGAAGAGATAGACTCAATTGTGAGTGTAAAAAATGCATGTCATACATAAGGTCAAAATAATTTTGCTTGCTGAGCCATGGAGGCCCTTTCACACCACACACAGTGCTTTACTTCTTCATTCATGTTCCAAGCCACTTATCCAAATGAGGGTTGAGGGGTACTGGAGCCTACCCCAGCACTCACTGGATGGAAGGAAAATACCCTGGACAGGCCACCAATCCACTGAGGGGCAGACCCACACATTCTAACCTAAGGGCAATTTAGTATCTCCAATTCATTGTGGTGGACAGCGGGAGGACAAGAGCTGCCAGCAAATCCACTCAGACACAGGGAGAACATGCAAACTCCACACAGAAAGGACCACTAACAACTAATCACTGACCTCTGTGCCACAGTGCCACTGTTTTGACTACCTTAAGATGCATTGCATCACTGACTTATCCATAGCCACACCCTATTTAACTCACACCATAATTAAATTCCTTTAAATACAACAGAGGTCTAAAGACCTCTGTTGTGGTAGTCTTGCAGTATTATTAACTTTATGGTTTCCTTCTTGGTCTGTTTATCTGCTTGGCCATCTGCCAATTTGTCTGTCATTCTCCTCATCAATTATCCACCACAATGGTGATATGTGTGAGACACTGGGGATGTTACTGTGTGTGTATGTGTGTGTGTGTGTGTGTGTGTGTGTGTGTGTGGGCACACATGCACACATGTCTGTTTATTCCACTGGACACCATCACGTACATGACATAGCAAAAGCTGCTTATCAGACAAGATCCTGAATTACTACATTATTAACAGCTGGTGTTATCAACAAACACACACACACACACACACCCACACACACACATGCACACACACACGTACTTGTCCACAGCTGGCCTTTTTTCTCTTCAGCAGTCAATATTTGTTGTTACTCAATTTTGATATGACATGGAACTAAACAGAATGTATAAAGGTACATTTTCCTCAAGCTTTCTTGCTTCATTCATTTATCTCTCTGTCACACACACACACACACACACACACTCCATCTTTGTCGCACGCTTTCTAGCCATACATCTCTCTCTATTGCTCTGTTTCTTCCTCTTTTTATCACATAGACAGAAACACACACATAGCCCCAAACACACATACAAACACACGCAAACTGAGCGGCCTCCCAGGTGAGCAAACAGTGTGTTGTTGTACTTTGGAGTATTGGATCAGTCTGTGGAGCGGCAAGTTCAGGCTTCAGCTCTATGGTATAAAATAGAAAAAAACAAAGTGATCGACAGTAACAAGATGGCCCGGGTTTGTTTGCTGGCCTTCACCGCTGGGTTACTGCTGGAGATGTGCGGGCTCGCGGCTGGAGTCACTGAGGAAAACACAGGTAAGTGTTGAGGGAATGGGTATGGATTGAAGAGGCAGGAGGGAGCCAAAGGCCAAAGACATGAGGGTGGGGAATACAGGAAGAGCCTGGTGGTCAGGCAGTGGACTGATTTTTGGATTGATCTTTGGATTGCCCCGTTACCAGAAGGCAGAACTTGGGTTAAGGCAGTTTTTCCTTCTCAAAATCTTTTAAGAGAACATTTGACACCAACAGAGTTGATGTGTGCTTGTTTTCAAAAAAAAATCTCCATCTTCAGTCATTTAGTTTCTATTTTGTCTTAAAATGTTCTTTTTTGCAAAACATGTGAGAGGAAGATGAGATAATCCCATTTGTTTCCCATGCAGTTTCACCCTTTTCAGTAGTTTATTCTGGGCACAGCAGATCAGCATTAGAGTACCAAGAAAATTACACTTGAGCTGAGAAAATTCTGGAAACATGTTGAGTAACATTGGAAAGTTTTGTTTGTTTGTTTTAAGAAACATAAAATTTCAACACTGAATATGACTTTGTTAGATGGAGACACACACCTTCATACCTAGAGATAATAAACTATGTCCATGAGATGAGTGCACTCTGCCCTTCATAGAATATGACAAGCCCTGAGAATATGGCCATGTTGAATGAAAATAATGGCCCCATATGGACTTTTTGTTTAGGGTAACAAAAATCCTTGGGCCAGCCTTGAATATTAGATCTCACCATGTCCATGTTCAAACTGTTTGATATCAAGAGTATGAATGTATTTAAATTTATGATATTATATATCAGCACACAATATCGGCTATCAGCAGTTTCAGATAAAAAAAAATAAAAATAGTGGAATCAGTATAGGTCTTAAAAACATATATTGGTCAAATGCTATCTTAAAGTAACTTGAGGACTGCAGATAGAGAAAAATACCAGAGTACAGTTGTTTAAATCATCCTCCCTTTGTCTTCTGTTTTGTTTTCAGGTTCTGTGTTTGTGTCTCAGCAGTCGGCAGCTATGGTTTTACGTCGTTTTCGGAGGTACAACAGTGGCGGTCTGGAGGAGCTGCCCTTTAAAAACAAAGACAACCTGGAGAGGGAGTGTAAAGAGGAGGTCTGCAATATGGAGGAGGCCAGGGAGGTGTTTGAGAACGACGAAAAGACTGTAGGTGGCGCACACACATGAATTCAGACATGCTTAGTGACATGTGTTAGTGTGTTTGGGCATCAAGCAAAGAGGTTTGTCACTAATCTGTCTGTTTCTCTTTCAGATGGAGTTCTGGGTCAATTACACTGGTAAGCACAACTGAATGACAGCATGTTGTAAAAAATTGAGCTGCATATGATGAATAATGGTCACCCTTAAAGCTGTGTGTGTGTGTGTGTGTGTGTGTGTGTGTCCATAGATGAGGACCAGTGCCTGTCAAATCCTTGTCAGAATGAAGGTGTGTGTGAAGATGGAATCGCCTCCTATGTTTGCTGGTGCACATCAGACTTCAGTGGAAAGAACTGTGAGATAGGTGAGTTTAACACACTGGATTTTAATCCTAGACTGGATCACAGAAATGCTCTTAAAGCTAGATCAAGCAGTATCATAGGATTTTTTTTAACAGTAAAATGACAACTGGCAATGTAAAAGTCATTATAGTAATAGTAATACTACTAATAACATTTATTTGTAGCACCTTTAAAATAGAGATACAAAGTGCTTTACACTCTAGGTCTTCTTTCCTGCATACAGTTCACAGTCAGCATGTTGTTATTTCCTGGTGTGAACTTTCTAAACTTTTGGAGTGGCCCTAAAATGAGCTCCTCCTCTGCCCTCCTCAACACCCCCTCGCTGCTTCAGCTTCATTTAAGTGTCTCTGAAACCACACATGCTGCACACAAATGCATCCAAATTTCTGATCTATCTTACAAGCGCTTCTGTCGCTGCAATCAGCGATGAAGCCACAGCAAAAGTTAATTCCAAGCAGCTATCCTTGTAGCTGAAGGTCTGCAGCTTCATGACATTTCCAAACTGGAGGTCAGAGACAAAATAATCCAAGTAATCTGACAGAAGCCTTGAAAGAGTGAAATGCTTCCACCCAAAGCACACATTATCATCAGTTTTGTGAAAGGAGATGCAGGACTGACTGTGTGTGTGCTCTTAACACCCTCTAGTGGTCAGAATTCGCTTACTGCAGGTTTAGGATAGAGCTTTACTTGTAAAGGCAACCTAAGAAGAAAATTTCGCAAGTTCTTAAGAAGAGCTTGCAAAACATAAAGTCTGATAGAGAACTGGTCTTGAGCTAAGCCATGTAACTCCCTTGTAACATCCCTTATTTATTCACCTGCTCCATGGCAGGTGAATAAATGCTATTTCAGATTCCTAGAGGTATGTAACCAGCGTTGTAAACAGCTTTTATTCAGTATGCAGATGTCCTACACGAGTTGTGTCTTTATCTGCTTCCTGATCCCAGAGTAGTTTGGATGAGCATACATCCACTTGTTTCATCCAACAAAAATTAAATCTAATATTCTTTAAGTGAGAGACTGGTAGCACTGAGCGGTAGCGTCTTCACTTTCATATCAACAACCCAGAGTTTTTTGTGGTTCATGGGGCAAAGACACTTAGTCAGCAAATGAACAACCATATTACTCTTCAGTTCAAGTGTAGATAGAGCATCTATTGATCGATCCGTAGATTAACCTCTTTTTTTCTTGCTTGTTTCCAGAGGTAGCCAAGCAGTGCTCAGTCAACAATGGTGGATGTTCCCATTTCTGTGCTATGCAGTCAGGTCATGTTGTGTGCCAGTGTGCTGCAGGTTACACACTTGGTCAAGACAAGAAGAGCTGTGAGCCTGCAGGTAAAATAAGAGGATCACTGCACAATCCACAAACCACATACAGTTGTATTCATTTTTTATTATTATTATTATTATTGAGAAAGTAGTGTATTTGTTATATTCTTGCCTTCCTGATCACAACTGTTAATGTATTACATACTAAATGATACACTTTATGACGCACATTACGTTTAGGCCGCATACACATTGTACATATTTTATTAATTGTGGAGCCTAGAGAAAAGGAGATAAGCATTCATTAGGTAAGTGTACTACACCCCTTTCATCACATGTGAACGATACAATACACTCTTTATGGCCATACTAGCATATTAAATCTGCTCTAGACAATTTTTAAGGCAAAATTATACACCCATATTATCAGTCTATATCACACTAGATCATCAGTACATTACAGTAGGCTGCAGTGAAGAAGAGCGTCCCACCAACCGCTGACTGAGACCATGTAAATTCACCCTCTTGGCCCAAATAAAATCCCCTGTACACTGATGGTAATGTACAGTATGGAAACTCAAGAGAGAAATATAAAGATTGCTGGCTTCGCTGGCCTCTTGTGCCTTTTATACCCCTTGGTATAAAGCATTACAGACGGGTAAACATAAACATAAGCATGATGTTTACAATTTACTCAAGCATTCCAAACCATGTGTGAATTTTGAAGCCAAGGCAGAGGTAGCTTCGGAAACTTTTCCTCTTATTCCATCTAGTGGCTGGTTCCAGAACAACTCCAAAATACTTCCCATTTCTTTACAAGTCAGTAAAGCCATAATCCAGCTTCTCACCAAAAAGTCCACCTTGGCTACACCATTTCTTTTGTTTTGGTTCCTTAATCTCCAAAATATGGTGGCGACCATAAAAACACAATTTCCTTTCATCCAGTCAAACCTGATGGGTGACACCAGGCTCAGTTTGTCCACTAAAATTACAATGTTCAAGATTATTGCCATCAGGTACCATGATTCCAAGGTATTACAGTCTGTAAAATTCAAAGAATTACCTCTTGCTGCCTTTTGGTACCATCAAAGTGCAGATTTGCCAAGTGCAGCTTTTATGAGTGGGGGCTGACTGTGGTCTTGGAGCTAAAACCGGAGAAGTGCTGTTAGAAGATGCTCAGTGTTCCTCATGTGAACAAGGGTGAAGTTTGTGGCATTGCCATATCTAACCTTACCCTCTTCTCCTGACAAACATAGGCTTCTAAAATTACAGAGATATAGTTATGGCTATGGCAGCAACAACAAGACTGCTAGGTAGTGCTTCATCAGGCATGGACAAGGGTCTTCTTGCTGCAGTCTTTTCACTGTGGAGGGTCCTCTCATTGCAGCTCCAAGGCTGCAGACATCCTCTATTGGATTTTATAAAAGTCTACATATGACTAGGCCTGCCTTTACAGAAACTGTCCATTCAAGGACCACACCAGTGATTTTGCATGTTTAGAGTCATATCTGCTAAATTCATACTTTATGTTTCTGCTAATCTTTTCCCAAAGCAAGCGGTCACATTTTAGAACTCAAGTCAAGTCAAGTCATGTTTATTTCTATAGCACATTTACAACAGCTGACCAAAGTGCTTCACAGTAAAGAACAAATGCACATGCACATATCATGTTTTCTACCTGTTATTCAATTAAACCCATTTAGCCCATGCACCACCCCAAGACTCTTGCATGGCCACTGGAGGGCCAGTGGGTGTGTGCAGGGTAGCAACAACCTACAAGCTACAGCTGTGGAAAAAAAAAAAAAAAAAAAAAAAATTGATATATCTTTGAATCTCTATATTTTATCTCCATTACCCCTCAGAACATTTCTCCTGTGGTATCGTGACCACCTTGAACGTCAGGTCATCCAGCGGGACACACACCCCTAAAATGAAATCCAACGGCACCCTGCAGGACACGCACTTTGACTTCAATGACACATTCTCATATGAAGACTACGACCTCCCGGTCAATGTTTCCAATCCGCTGAACTCCTCTCTGGCCTCTGTACTAGAGCCACGTCTATTAAACTCTGCTGTGAGTGCCACGCCAACCCCAACTGAGGTTCTTGCGAACAGCAGCGAGGTTAGCAACGTCTCAGACACGCCCTCTAGTGACACCACAGACAAAAAGCAGCTGCCGTCCTGGGCTTTCTACGCCACAATGCCTACCATCACAGAACAGCAAAACGAGGACAAGAGGATTGTTGGGGGCAATGAAGCTAGTCCTGGAGAGATCCCCTGGCAGGTAAGGAGGGATGCAGGTCGGAGAGAAGGCAGGGAACGCAGAGAGAGAGAAATAACAAAGAAGGCAAAAGAGAATGGAAAAAGAATGGATGCGGTTGGGTAGGTGAGATAAGGTTATGCTTTTATTTACTGCAAAAGGTGTTACCTGCATCTACTGGCCAAATATAAAGGTATAATGGGAAGCCACTCTAGTTAACAACAGCTACTATCTAAATGTATTCACAAGGCAGAGTCGTCACAGCAGAAGAGATAACCAGGCAGGAAGGAGGATGGAAGGATAGACTGGCATGGTGACAAGATGGAGAATGAAGCACAGCATATACAAGAAAAGAGAAACCGTCCTATTCTCTGTTGTTATTCTGCTTATTTGATTATGTTTTGTTTTCCTGTGTGAATTTGCAGGTAACCCTGATGAGCCTTCAGAAACAGGAGCCTTTCTGTGGAGGCTCGCTGCTTAGTGAGGTGTGGGTCATCACCGCTGCCCATTGTCTGACAGAGGGAAAAACTGCTGCAGGAGGCTTCTTCGTCAGAGTAGGTACGGGAAAAAAAAAATCCTTATCTCATTCTCTATCTCTTAAATATAGACTATCAAGGGCATTATCTACTTACAGTTATTTTAGTTAGTGGCTTTAAATTATTATAGTTGGCGTCATCCTTTTTCTTAAAGGGTAGTTATCTTTTTTTGAAACATCTTTTCACATAAGGAGACACAATAAAGGATTTCACAATTCTTGCACTTGTTGAATATCATCTCCAAATTTTAACACACCTTCCACAATTTTAGTGATTTTCAGTGATCTTGTTGATTGCTTACACCATAACGTACACCTCCTGTCCTTTTCTAAAGTTCTTTTAGATTATGTTCATTATTAAACAAAGATTGTTTCAGCATGTTTTCAACGAAATCACATTGTGAGGCTATTCTGTCAACTCAATCCCTCCATTTAGGTGAACATGATCTGCACAAGTCAGAGGGTACAGAGAAAGACCATTTTGTGGCAGAGCAGATCATCCACCCACATTACAATGACCAGAGGTCACAGTACAACCACGACATTGCCCTGCTGAAGCTCAGCGCTCCTGTGGAACTGTCCAACCAGCGCCGTCCCATCTGTCTGGGCCCAAAGGACTTCACGGAGACCCTGCTAAGGGAGGCCAGTACCTCCCTGGTGAGCGGCTGGGGAAAGCTGAGGTTTCAGGGCCCAGAGGCAAGAAAGCTGCAGAAGCTGGAGGTCCCCTATGTTGAACGGACTCGGTGTAAAGGCAGCAGCCGAGAACAGATCACACGCTTCATGTTCTGTGCAGGTTACCACAGCGAACCGATGGATTCGTGTCAGGGGGACAGCGGAGGCCCCCATGCTAGCAATTACAAAGGCACTTGGTTCCTGACAGGCATCGTTAGCTGGGGGGAGGATTGTGCCAAGGAGGGAAAGTATGGCGTCTACACCCGCGTGTCACGTTACTACCCGTGGATCAGTCAGACCACAGGGATTCGAATTAGCTCATAGTGACAACACAAAATGTGCAAAGCTATCACACACACACACAGCCAGTGCCTTGACTAAAATATGTATGAACAGTACAAGGCCAAGAAATCAGCAGTTCATATATGTAATGTCGAAAAACTAAGCATTTATCTATATCAGCTCAGCCATTTAGAACTTTGTTTTCAGTTATGATTTCTTGTGTTTTTCAATGTTTGTTTTGACTGTCTAATAAAATAGATTTAAAACACCTGTGTACATTTATCTATTCTATTCTTAAAATGATCTACTATCATTGTGCATCGTGCATCATTTCATAGCAGTCGTCAACTTATTTTATGCCATCTGCTACAGTTAATATGTAATTTCCTTTTTCCTGACTTTTTTGAAGCTCTAAACTAATCCTCTGACACTAAACCCGCCAGGAAAGAAATCACACCAGTCAAGCTGAGTCAAATCAATCTTGTGCTTATATTTGGGAAAATAATCATATACAGTATGCATTATAATACATTTAAACTTTCACAATAATTCCAAACATCCATAAAAGTGCAGAATGAGCAGAAGCAGCAAACACTAGTTTCTGGTCTCTTGGAAAAGACACATCTTGAAGAGACCAGTCTGGCTGAACAAAGGCAAAGTAAAAACCCATTCACCATGTTACAGCAAAATCAGTGTTGGGTGGATTACTCCAAAAATGTACTTACGGCTGATTAAGTATGAACGGAACATGAAAAAATATAATGAGTTACTTATTTTATTGCTGATTTTTTTTTAGATGATCACACTCATTTTGGATTGTCTGATCCTGATACTCAACTCGTATCAAATGGCTATTACATGTCACTAAAACATCTGATGAGTTCCAGGTGTACCTCACAATGATGTGAAAATTAGTGACACACTAAGTGACACACTTTTAAACATGTGGATGAGTATCAACATTTGACAACCCACCTAAATGCTATCATTTCGACTACTATCACACTTCTACTTATAAATGTTCAGTGTTTACAAATGGCTTTGGTGATCATGTAGTGCTGCCCTTCAGACAGAAACCCACTCATGACCACTTAACACGATTAATGAAAAATGTGCCCACCATTTGCAATATAAAAACACTTTCATATGGCCTTAGAATGTTTTGATCTTTCAAAAAACAGCTGCTGTAACATCCCGTTCTCATAACTTTAACCTTTCAGGCATTTTTACCAACAATTCATGAAGTAATACCACAATGTAACTGTAATCCTTCAAAAGACAACAATAAATGTTCTGGACCATTTACTGTCATTTTATTTTTGTAATTTTATTATGAGGATTACCTTTACAGTTGCTACCCAACACTGAGCATAGCTGCCTCGCTTGGTGTGAACCATAAATGCAGGCAGAGGTACAGCACCAGGGATGGGTTGTGCAAAGAGCCAGTAGTCCATGCAGAGCAGTGACGAAACAAAAACATAAAGCTTGCTTTGCCCTAGTGGTAGTTACAGCAGCAGCTGAGGAAGACCAGAGTGTGACAGAAGAGTTGCAGCACAATCACCAATCAAAGATTAGCAAAATCCCAAAGAAAAACAGAACAAAAACATAATTGCAGCAGCAGCAAAAGTTAATAGGCAAATCAACTTCCTCATGACGGAGCTCCTTCATAATTATGTATCAAAGCTTGCCACACTATCATCTGAGTTACAACAACCAGCTCCAGTAGGCAGCCAATCTAGCCCACACTGCAGCTATCACACACAAGTACTGCAGGAATCACCTCAGATAATTGCTCTGGGGAGCTGGGAAACAATACTGCAGCAGGACAGCAAGTGTGTCAAAGTGACACTTATACAGTGGATGCATCTGTAGCTGGTAGCTAGCTGCTGGACCATAATGATACATAATTGATTTAAATGCTGGATACTACCAGGTAAAGCTGCTAGCCACAGCAGCAGAGCAGGACAGTGTTATACAAAAGGAAGCCACAATAATTAGCGAAGTAGTTTGGCACATCAACTGTAATGATATGTTGGTAGGCCTACGCATGGTGTCTGTGACAATCACGGTGGTACTGGATAAGAAAATAGAGAACAATAAAACTTGACTCAAAGTCTTAACCAAAACGTCCACATGTATGAATAAAGACCCCGTTCCCATGTCTTCAATTCTAACCCCTAGTCCAAAAGATAATATTGTATAACTAGTGGAAAAGACAGTCTCTAGTATTGTGAGGTCCATGGTATGTAACTTGCATTGTTGCAGTCTTCTTAGGTTCGTTCTGCAGCTTGCAGCCTTCTGAGGTGGTAACGTCACGTTAGGGTAAAATGAAATTATGTTGTTTATGTCGTTGTGCTTCTATCTGACTGGTGGGTGAGTGTCCTGTCAGTCATTTGCCTGGTTTTGATTAAGAACTGAATGTACTATGTGTGTGTAAGATGTAGTGGTGTGTGTGTGTGTGTGTGTGTGTGTGTGTTCGTGTGTGTGCATGAGGGTCCCATTGAAATCAAGGCGAGGAGAGCCAACAATATGAGTAAGAAAACAGAAAGGAAACACATCACGGACACTTAATCACTCATCCTCTGTTCTGATTGGTTCTCAGCACGTCTCTCCCAGAATCCTGTACAGGTC
The DNA here is from genome assembly GCF_902150065.1 of Myripristis murdjan. NCBI lineage: Eukaryota > Metazoa > Chordata > Actinopteri > Holocentriformes > Holocentridae > Myripristis > Myripristis murdjan. Next base: position 11,402,490 of record NC_043993.1, on the reverse strand, counting down.
CTCAGGCAGGACACGCCCTTCTTCACCACGACTTACATTCTTCACCATCCTGAAAAAACACACTCACACACACACACACACACACACACACACACACACACACACACACAGTTGCATCTTTACTATAACCTCTCACTAAATGAAGTTTCCTCCAGTTGTATGTTTGAAATTTTCAGAGGTCAACATTTTTGAGACAGGACTCTTACCACATTCCTGATGAATCCTCATGCAGCAGCTGGATGACATCACCGCAGTTAAAGATGATGTCATCAGTACTGGCCATGCTGCTCTCCACCATGACCCTGTACCTACCAGCCACCTGGATTGAGAGACAGACCAGTACAACAAAGGTTAACGGTATATTTATGTTGGTGTAGTGCATCTTTACACACTGGTTAGGCCCACACACATACTTTACCCACATAACAATTACTGCAATAATATTATTACATCAAATCACATATTGCGTGCATCTCCTAAAAGCCCAGCTTTTGTTTGCCACTTCGTCTCACAGATAACGGCTGGTTGTCAGCTGTTGTCCATCAAAATGAAACTCCCTGGTTCTGCAGGCAGGCATCTTTCACAATTTAAATTAGATTTGAAAAATCCTAAGTCACACCAGCCTTGTGCCTACATCAATAACAATTTGGACGATACAAATAAGGTTTAAGTCAGGGGAACAACACACAACAGAGAAAACAAACAAAAAAGTTGTGAAAAAGCATGTTATGTTATATTGTTTTGAAACCATTTAAACCAGTGTGTTTACAACAATTAATAATTAATTATAAATTAATTTCCTTGGTTCAAATGTAATGCTTGTTTCCAAGTCAAGAAGATAAAGGGATCAGATATATCACAGCCATTACTATGAATGCTAATGTAAGTTGGTGTACACCTCATACATTTAAGTGTATGTGTTGATGTTGTTTCGTGCATATTTTAACCCTCCTATTCTGTTCATTTTGGGCTAACACTCATGGGGTTCCCGGTCACATGTGACCGGTAACATTGTATTTGATTATAAATCCACTATGATACATATTATCACCTAATGTTGTGTTAGATCTTTTTATCAACTTCTGCTCTTGTGAAAATGACAAGTTTTGAACTTCTATTTGCTATGTATGTGCTGTAGGCCTAATTTACCTTAGATCATACCATTCGTTTTTTAGGGAAAAAAACATTATATAGATATTATTTTGACTATAACAAATACTCAGATGAAACATATTATAGTATTTATCACAGAGTACTTCATTTCAATGTTTTCCAAGGACACTGTTTTGAAAACATTTCAATTTTCTAAATAGTGGCAAAAAAATAGCATCTTTTGTGTTCCCGTCAGCATTGACCAGTATGATTTAGTTAGTCATCCTCATGACATTTTCACATGGAAGGTGACCTGTAAAGCCTCTGCCTCCTGTAAAGCCTGTACTGGCTCCTCCCCTGCTGGTCACTGTTAGGTCAAAGATGTCATCCAGAGCCTCACAGTATTTATCCTATAGCGCCACCTGACAGGTGTTGGCAGTTCCTGTGGTAGGTTCCCGTGGGGGTTGCCATAGAAGCCAAAAAGGGGCAAAGTTGTGAGTGTCTGTGTGTGTCTGTGTCCGTGTGTGTGTGTGTGTGTGTGTGTCTGTGTCTGTGTGTATATGTCTGTGTGTGTGTGTGCCTGCTCAAAGACACCTACATGTTGGGGTGTGGGAAAGAAGTGTGAGAGATACTTTCCCGTGGGGGTTGCCATGGAAGCCAGAAAGGGGTATAAGGTGTGTGTGTGTGTGTGTGTGTGTGTGTGTGTGTGTGTGTGTGTGTGTGTGTTCACACACATCTGTGTCTGCTCAAAGACACCTGCATGTTGGGGTGTGGGAAAGGAGTGTGGGAATGTGTTTAACTCTGTTTTATACACTAATTGTAGTCTTACCCATTCATTTCTAATGACCGGTCATTTGTGACCGGGAACACAATGGGTGTTTCCAAGTTAAATAAAACATTCAAAAATTAATAAAAATTCTCCAAATTTATTTTATGTGTTCAGATGCCATGTGTGAACAAAGTCATGGAACCTCAAGACAAACAGATGAAATTAACTGCATTTTTCGGAGAGAAAACTTGTCCTCCGGTCAGATTTGACCGCGAACACGACAGGAGGGTTAAATATCTTTTTTAGCATTTAGCATTTTAGCACCATCAAAGATTATTCACACAAATTATAAAGTCGATTATCATTAAATCACTATGGGACTAGCTGTATTTTAGAGGTGACTGGGCTTTGTAGAGCAGCTCCTGCTTTAAACTCATGATTTTACCAGTTTTTAAAGAGCAGCTGAAGGCGCAGTAACATGGCAGCCATTGCTCTGGTGGAGTAAATAAGAGAAGTCTCTTAATGAAGAAAAGTCTCACCAAGGGGGCAGGCTGATCCTCCTCATCTGAGTCTGACAGGTTGGAGAGGTCTGTCGCTGCACCCCAGTCCTCCAGACCCTCACAGATGGCCACTGAGTGGGCAGGGGCGGGCCAGCCTGCAGGTGACAGGCAGCCAGTGACTGACCGGACAATGCAGGGCTCCACTTTGTCATAACTGTGCACCTCTTTCATGATCTATATTTCCCTGTGAAACATTTGTTACTGTATGTTTTTAATACGAGTCTTTTTCACAGAAGTGTTGCAGCAGGGTAAACACAGGGTTTTTGCTCTTAGAATTATCAAAGGTATCAAAAGTAAGGAAAAAAAATACATATTTCATAAGTAGCCATTATTGTCTGTACAAGTGAACTGGCATGCTGAAATGAAACCAACCCAGTGTCAATGTTATAATCTACACTACACAACTATGTTCACCCTGCTAGGACACCTCTGTGAAAAAGGCCCATTAAAGTGATAATTCACAAGAGAGTTTTTTTTTTTGTTTTGTTTTTTTTAGGTAACCAGTCATTGCTGTTGTGTTTTTGAGCAACACATTCCCTAGAAATCATTAATTAAGTAATATAATGAGTAATATATCAAGTTATTATGTAAAGAAAGTTATGCTGCTCTATAGTTTTAACTCACTGCGTCGAGGTGAGCGGACCACTGGGTCTGAGAGGGCGGGGCTTGTGTGTATTGACTCCTCCCCCCGGAGCCTATAGGAGTGGCTTGTTGCTGTGGAGCTGTGAGGAACATGGAAACACGCTGAGCAGCCCGCCACCGACGCTCCGCCCCACGACACACACACCCCCGACACACTGCACCCCGTCACCATGGGAACAAGACATGACAACAACATACAAACAAACATACAACAAACAAAAACAACAACAACAACATTCACGGTGTCACAAAAACAAGCTCATACATCGTCCACATTCTGTAAGTAATTCCAGCATTCCAGTTAAATCACAAGTGCATACATTGTAGCGTCCAGTTTCCATGGCTGTTTGATTTCATAGAGCAAAAAGCAAACGTATCAAGAGTTGCTACAATATATGAAAATATTATGTTGTGTACACAGTATTCACATTCAGTACCAGGGCTGGATCAAAGAGTACTTGCAAATAATCCACAGCATTTTGTTCAACGTGCTCCATGTAGAGGATGGGTGGAGTCTGACCCACGGTACCACTTGTAATAAGTGCCAGAACATGTAGGCAATCACAATATAGTTTCTTTTAAATTAATGAACAACTTGAGCACCCAGGGGGTATTTCACCAAACAGGATTAGCCAGTTAGCCAGACACCTCCAAAAGTATTATCTTCTGATTTTTTATTAGTACTTATCAACATGGATGATTGAATTATAGTCCTAAGCCCGAGTTGTGTTTTACAGATTCAAATAACTATCACACGTAACTTTTAAGCAGCTATCTGGCTTACTTTCTGTCCTGTTTTGTTGAAATACAACCCTGATACTGCCTCAGTTGTCATGTTGTGGTAAACTGCACCCATCTTCTAAACCAAGTAGAAACATTTGTCAATACTGTTTGACCCAGGTTTGTGTTATGAACATATAATCATTCAAAATCTCATACAAGTGACAGACATTCTCCATATCCCAGCCTCTCTCTGCTGGTGAGTATAATAAAGCGCCACAACACAATCATGTATCAAATGTTCCATATATTTGAGTATATATGAGTTTGAGCTTTGTTTGATTCTTAGTGGTGGTAACCTCTAAGGATATTCAAGTGTTAGATATGCACACTGGTACTGCTGACCTGAGGTTTTTCATATATTTGAAACAAAGTAAAACGATTCCGTGCTAAAGTCCATGATATTCTTACATGTTTGTGTTGTGGCACTCAGGAGACTCAGCCAGTCAAGAGTGAGAATCAGTCATAACATGCCAGCATGCCAGTAGCAAATGTTACACCATTATATCCGAGAAATAACACATACACACAGTCCTATGAAGCTAAATGACTGATGAAACTGCAGAGAGCCAGGAGCTTCAATGCCTACAAAGCATCAGACCAACACCTTTTTCATGTAACAAAACCTCTGAGTTCACCCCATTAACTTATGCTGACTTACAAAGGAAACACAGGCTTTAGACACATGCGGCGCAGGTGTGAAGTTGGCGTAATGTCTTACATTCAGGGCTAGTGTACATGTCACACTGATGTAGCACTCAATCGTAGATGTTCATACATTCATCTATTAGAAGATAACACTGCTTTTATAGTTTTCTCCTTCAAACCCGCTGGCATCTGCACTCATTTATTACTGCACTCTTTCAGCAATGTTTAAATAATTACCATAAACTGATTCAAGAAGGTAGCCAAGACCTTAGGGCTTAGTAAATGTTTCTTAATACCTGTTCTTGGGACTTTGAGTCCTGCTATTTTTTTATTTTAGCTATTTAATCAGGAACTTATTTATATCTGAGGTGCCAGGTGACTGTAATTAACTATCTGACAGGACAGAAAACAAGCAGTGCTCGGGGCTCCTGTGGACTGGGTTTGAGAACCACTGCTATTGGGAAATCTTCCAGTGTCTGTGTCAAGGGCCTTTGAGCAGACGCAGCACCGAGCGCTCTCCATGGTGCTGAAACTTGGCACCATTTGCAACTGTAGACAACGAGTGTAAAGGTTCACCTTTATTCTTTGATTTGGATTTGATTTGGATTTTTAGCCAGCAGTTTCATATGTTCAGTTTGGTTTTGGAAAAAAAAAAAAAAAAAACTCAAAATTTTTATTATTATTTTTTCTTTTTTCTTTTTTTTGAAAGACCACCTGTCACCATGAGAGGTGTCAGTTGGTTGGCGTTTGGATCAAGAGCATATCTCAAAATGTATTTCGTCGATTGCCATAAGATTTGGTAATAACATTCATGTGAGAGGATGGAACCTGTCAATTTTGGTGACCCTATGACCTAAAAAAAGTAGACCGGGATTTTGCAAGTCTTTTGCAATGGTTGTACAGGTTGTACACCTCTTACTACAGATATCTTTTGAGGCACTCCTCCAGCATTCAGACACATCTGTTTATGCCAAGTGTTGCACAGATGCTCCAAGAAGGCATTGTAAGCACTGGTTATTCATGATAATGGCAACTTACACACACACACACACACACTCATCAATTCACTTACACATATCTCATTCCTACATAAAGACAACATGAGGCTCTACTACAAGAGAACAAAACGACAATGAAGGGCCACTTGATTCTCAATTAAGTCATTTCAAGAATGCAATTTTCAATACACTCTACTCTATAAAAAAAGGATAAACGACTATGACCAGATCCGTATATGTCTTTAAGACGTTTTCAAGTTTTGCGTTTCTTTCTGAACTGACTGAATTGAAAGTGAGGCGACCCGTTTCCAGCACACATCAGGAGGTGAGGAAGTGACACAGATGGAGGTCATGCAGGGAGCATCACCTGTCAGAGAGAGGAGCATCTGACAGAGGAAGGGAAGGAGCCTCATCTGAGAGAGAGCACACAGAGTTAAAATTCAAGTAAGCTGAAACATGCAAGAGATTAATCCTCCTCGACCTTTCACATGGATGCTCACACATCTACCATTTCTAACTAAAATAGTTACGGGAAGCAGAAAGAGCTACTTTGGCAGACAAGGCAACATTAGCGGTGAAGGACATCGCTTACAGATAACAAACGGGTTCACTACCAGATTAGCATGTAATATTCATTCACTTTGACAAATTAAATCCAAATAAGTTCATAACTTAGACAAAAGAAAGAACTGGAAAAAAAACGGAGAGTGTAACCACACAACAAACAAACAAACAAACAAACAAAAGGCAGTGGAGATAAGTAGAAATAGTAGTAGAGACCGTTGCGCAGTTTCTGCTGGTTGGTAAGAATTTTACGAATCTCCGTCAGCCAAGAAACTTTCACCTCCACTGTGGGAGCCTAAACAAACAAGCAAACACATGTGCACACACACACACACACACACACACACACATTCACAGAGCACAGCACAGAGCAAGACAATCGTGTGTGTGAGAAAAAGTCAAAGGCACAAAGAATGACTGAGTGTAGGGACACAAAAAAGAAAGCACCTGAACGATGTACACCTCTTCCCTGCCGCTGTACCAGATCTCAAACTTCTTCACATCTCCTTTCACATTTTCTGTGATTCCTACTGCACTCATCTACAGACAGAGAGAAAGGTCATCACTGTCCGTAACTCATCACAATCCACTGATTTCATTGATTATTATTGCTGAATATGTATTGCTAACATAATCATTCCTAATTATAACCAAAGCTGGTGGTACACTGAGAGTACTATGTGGGACAAGATGATTTTCATATCCTTACTCTGAGGCAGTGTTTGAAGCTATAGGATGGCGTCCTGTCAAGTGTGTCCTCGTCTCTGCGCTTGCAGAAGAGCAGTGCGTGTTCGTAGAGGAAGAGATGTCTCTGCATGGGTTTAAACCTGGCCAGCTCCTTCATGCGCACCGCCGCTCGCTTATGGCTGATCCACACGCTGAAGCCTCCCTGCAACACCACTCGGCCCAGCTGGCTCAGGTCACCCTGAGAGGCAGACAGGTGGACAGACAGGTAGGGCGACAGCATGCTCCAACAAGCACACATAAACCCATGGAGAAATGGGAAAATGTCTCACAGTGTAAAACTGCATAACAAACACAAAGTACAGTCATACTGCATCCCTATATATGTGATAAGCTACCCACTATGTAGCAACATCAGTCTGCATTCTGCATTCTGCATTCCTCACTCCCTCCAGATTTCACAGGTATACAGTGAACAAAACTGCTTCATTTCTCAGATTTTATTATGTAATGTGAAGCCTTTTGCAGTGTATTTTTAGAAACTGATAGAAATCACATAGAAATGGTGATAAAGTGGTGTAGAGAAGTGGCATAAAGTAGAGATGCCACACTATGGGATTAGACTACTTTCAAAAGGAAGAAAGAGTAATGTATTTAGCACTCGTCTTTTAAGTTACAGAAAATAATTTTAGGGTTTTAGTTTTCATAAATATAGATTTATAACCTTCAGTACAAGTGCAGCAGCAGGTATAATTACTCCATCTGAGTTTTTCAGGAACATAAAATCTCAGCCTCACAAGCCAGACCAGTTTGTCCTGACTGACCAACTTGTGATCAATCGTGTTGACAGATGAAATGAGTTTGATTTAAAAAGTTAGTTTGACTTTGGTGTGCATTTTGTTAAGTCAGCAATACATAAATACTTGATGATAAATACAACGATAAATAGATGATAAATAAAAACTATAACTTTATGCAGATTAAAAGGAAAACATTGAAGAGCGAAAAACTTTGCTGAACTTTCATATACTTGCTATTCGTAATTGTCATCTCAGTTCTCCTTCATCCCCTCCTTCTATGAAATTCCACTGCAGAGTCAAGCTTCATATTTTAAGATCATCAAGGTGGCCATACTTTGATGATACATGTTTGACTGGATCATTTTAGTTGAAAAAGTTGATGACTGGCCAAAAACACAAATGCTCAGTAAAGAATGTGTGTTGTTGATTTGGCTATTAAATGCAGGGGAAAAAATGTGTTGGTTCTGCAAAATTGTAAGTTCTGACAAATGGTTTGGACAAATTTAATGAGCATGAACTTTTGCGATGACAAAATCACAAATTCTGGGAGGGACTGACGCCTGATCCCTCCTGATTTGTGGCTGTACAGTGAAGTGACCGGGATCTTGGTATCCAGTCAGTTTTACCAGGCATTTATTGATTTGACTGGATAGTACCTGATATCCAGTGATGGCTATCTGATGCATGGAGTCGTTGACGGCCTTGAGCAGCTCCAGCATGGAGTGTAGCGCCTCCTGGAGTTCACAGCGGTACTGGTCCTCTGTACAGTGCTTCAGCAGCTCCTACACAGCGACAAAGACAAAAGCTGACAGGTCATCATTTTAAATTTTATCTAATCTGGTCTATCTAGATGTCTGCCCGGCTGCATATCTGTTTGTAAGCCTAAATGGCCGTCTGCCTGTCTGTTTAACTGTCTGCACATCTTCACATCTGTTTTTGTCTGGCTAAGTGGTCTTCTGCCTCTGTGTTGAGTTGTCAATTTGTCTGTCTGCCAGTTTAAGATGTCCCCCTGTTCCTATGTGAGTGTGTTTATCCGTCTGTCAGTGTGCCTGCCTTGTTGTTTGTCAAAAATTGTGTCTGTTTGTCCCTAACTGCCTCCCTCCATGCATCCTTTCTTCAATCCATCTGCATCCATCCTACTTCAAGGGGTAATTTTTCAACAGCTTGCAAAGAGATGAGATGTTTCCACTTGTCGGTGTGGTATATCTCCCTTTCCAGTTTGAAATAAAAAGAAACAGCAACACATTTATTTATTTCATTTGTTGAAACTTATAATAAACATATAAAAAACGTGTTGGGGGTAATGCCTTTCAAAGAAATGTGTTAGGAGCAGAGTACTCATATTACTTTTTTGCGGTTATTAGTAACCCAGAGTATTAGTTTTTCAATTCAAGAAAATATTTACTTTGGTACTTTTTCAAATAAGCAAGCTGTGGCTTGACATTTTTATCCTGATTCTTTTGTTTACACAAAAATAAATTAAAATAAAACCCCTGACCCTTGTTTCTGCATGTTGTATTCAATAATTTAATGAGCTGTAGAAAGAAAACTGTGTCTGTCATTCGTCTCATTATACTGCGGAGTTAATTACGGGCCATAGACATGGGCTAAGCAATACACTGACTCATGTCGATGGCCAGTGAGAATAATCAACACATGAAAGGCCTCGCAAAGGACTTCCATTTTTAGTAACACATTTTTCTACAGTGGACTCCACTACAGAGAAATGTACGAATAAAAAAGTTCACCACTTCAGTTTCAACCACATCAACAAAGAAGCTAGGGCATCTAGTTTCTTGTCAAAGCTGACGTAACTGCTTTTAATTCATTTTTTGATACCAATTAATTAGCATTGGAAAAATAAAGTTTTCAATGTTGGAACAGAACTCATAATTTAAAGTTAAAAAAATAGTTTTTGTTCAACAATCCACTTGGTAAAGACATTTATAAAAAATGTTTTAAAAAATATGAGCTCTCAGATGAACAAAACCTTGAGTAGCAGCTGGTACTTGGTGAGGCGCTGGACTGGTTTCAGTAGGTAAGAGTCCAGACCCAATTTATGGTCCAGCTTCTTCTGGCACTCCTGGGAGAGAGAGAAAAGGGGGGAAGAGAGAGAGAGAGAGAGAGAGAGGGAGAGGCAGAGAGAGTGAGAGAGAGAAGAAAAAGAAGAAGAAGAAGAAGAAGAGACAGATATTATTTTGGCATGTTACTGTAAAAAATAAACTCTTAAAACAACAATTAGACAATATGACAGCTAATAAAAACTGCATTTTCATCCTATGATGAGAATATAAAAACACTATAATTGTTCATTCTGTGCTGACACTTAAACAAGCTAACATATGAACTATGATGTAATGGTAATAATGGTAGGTTATTACCATTATTATAATAATGGTAATGCTTGAGGTGCTGTGTCTGCTCCTCCAGGTGTGTGGTGAATTATCTGGAGGGAAACACTGCTATGCACACATGCAAAATTTGAAATTTGTAAACCACAGTACCTGAAAAAAGGGCGAATCAGAGCACTGTCTCCATAGCAACTCAGAGCGAGGCTTATTTTGGCAGTAGCGCTCGTACACCTGGAACTTCTCCTTCTACAAACGCACACACACACACACACACACACACACACACACACACACACACAGACACACACAGAATTAAGATACTGGATGTTGCAACTTTCTTCACATAAAGTCAAAGTATTGCCTCTCACCTCTTGCTGCACCCTCTAATCCCTCCCTCCCACAGTTCTTTACCAGCCCTGTCTCACCCCCCACATCTCCTTACCCGCTGCAGGAAGCAGGCCCCCACCCTCTCTGGCGTCTCCAGGCAACCCTGCAGATCTTGGAGGAAGATCCTGGATGGAGATTCCAAGAAGGAAATGAAAGGATGAATGGATTGGAGGGGGAAAAGATAGCATGCCAGTGAGTGTGCATGTGTGTATGTGTGTGTCTTGCCTGCTATGGAACTGGTAAATCTCCGGCATGTTGCCAAACAGAACGTCCTTCTGGCTGCAAAGAGCTGAGGGAAGAAGACTGGACATGGCTGGGTCCTCCATTTCTGCCCTGTAGCCCTGATTAGTGAACACAGGGGAGAACAAGGAGAATGGGACAAGAGGAGAAGAGATACAGTGTCTTTGTATCTGTCAGACCCTACAGAGGAAGAGAATGTCAATCAGTTTGCTGGAAGCGCTAAGAGACTTCTTCGTCCAACGGTTTCAGCAGCAGCATCTGCATTATCGTAGGTGTTAACTCACCAGCAGGACCGAGAGCAACTCATCCACATAGATCCTCTCTGTCGCTATCAACTCCTTCATAATATGGCTGGAGAGAGGGAGACAGAGAAACACATGGACAAATAAGAGAAAAAATATCCAACCCTGAAAAGGCTTGTACATGAGGTCTAAACATTAGGACTGGAAGATATATTGTTATTATATCAGTACCATGATATTAGATAATATAAAGCCTGGGATTTTAAGATGTCATATTATCATGATATGACATGTGTTGTCTTGCTGTTGTGTTCATCTTTTCTTTGGTTTTAAAGGCTGCATTGCAGCAAAGGGACTTAATAGACTGTCGCAGCTGTCCCTTTATTTGCCTTTACTTGCTTGGTCATCATATCCACATTACTAATGACCGTTTATCAAAAATCACTCATGTAAATATTTTGTGAAAGCACCAGCAATTACTGCTACAGTACTGTCACAATATCCGTACTGATGTATTTGGTGAAAGGCATCATGTTTAACAGGGAGGGATTGGGAGTGCTACACTGAACAAGTGAAAACAACCAGGTGCTCTAACAGTGTCATCCTGGATCATCAAAGATGCCATGCTTTTTTTAGATTAAGATTTTTGACATTTGCTAAGATAGTTTTGAGGATACTATAGTAATATAAGCAGTTATTGCATCTCTTAGATGAACACAGGCGGATACTATAATTCGCGATCATCATGTGCCCACTGTGTCCAGGAAATGCACCTGCATGGGCACGAGTGACCAAACATTCTGGTTTCAGAATGATGAAGGATAAAAGGTTGTCAGTATTAGGACAGCATTATGCATTATGACACTGAGAATCTGTATAACAAAGATGGGAGATGATGATCATTTTTAGACAAAGCATTAAATATAACACTATTACACTACACTTTTAAGAAGCTGTAAAGCCAAAATTCTTCTAGACGTTTGATTGGAAGTGCTGGGGTGCAGCATGAACTGCTGTATGTTTTTGTTTTCAGTCTTAAATTCAGAGACCCAGAAGCAAACAGGTCACACCATGATCTGTTGCATTCTATGCTTTGTTTTTTCTTCCACCTTGAATAAAATAAAAATAAAGAGAGAGTATGGATTCAGGGTCAGCGCAGCGATATAAAAACTGTCAAACAAAAATATGACACCTTATAAGTGAACTGAATTTTTCCCTAGTTGGAGATGAGGAGCTTGGCATACCGTGTGACCTGCTCGGGGTTATCTTCTGCCTCAGAGTCAGTGTCGGGGGCCGGGCCGTACAGACAGCTGCGGTTGCCCTGGTAATCGTGCATCACCTCGATCTGACAAAACACCAACCAATGACAGGGTAGCTCGGTCAGCTAGGGCAAAATAATGATACAAATCCCTCCAGTCTGACAAACTCTCTCACACGCACACACACTCATGCACACACACAAATGCATGCACAGACACACACCTTGCGTTGGCTGTTATTTCTTCGGGAGGCTCTCTTGCCAGGAAGCAGGTCAAAGGAGAACTTGGAGTTCAAGACATTAAAGTCCACACCTGAAGAGAGAATCACACACACACACACACACACACACACACACACACACACACACAAATATAAATATGATAGAGGAGAGGGCAAAAGAAATGTGAGCAAAAGCCTGGAGGATAAATGTAAGAACTACTTATATAGGATATATTTACTGTGCTATGCTTTGGGAAAAAATGAGAATTTTTCACAGAAGAAGAAACACACACAAAAGCTATACAGAATCCAAATATGAAAAAATACACAGCAATAAATCTGAGTGAAATCAGTTCTGTCAGTGCAATGACATTTCACTTGTTTCCAGATTTTTTTGAATCAAGAAGCATTAAGAGGCATAAATCTCAAGATGTGTTCTATTTAGCAGAATTATTCCTCCTCACTGGAAGATTTTTTAAAAACTTTTAAGGACAATAAGATTTCAAGACTGAATAGAAAGTGAATGCCACATTATTTTTAGGATGTTAATAAATGTATGCACCTCTGAATCAGACTACAATGAGATTTTTGTTTCGTGAGAAGAGCTTTGTGCTGTGCTTGGAAAAGAAAAGAGGATGGAATGGATTGTAATGTTCATGGGGGGAGAGGGAGGGTTTGAGAGGCCCGTACCATGTTTAGGGGAGAAGAGGGGTGACTTGCAGCGTTGTGAGGTCTGGTCGGGCTCAGGCCTCGGGGCCACCAGCTGGATGGGTCGGACCTGGATGTCTGCCAGCTTCCTCAGACACTGCTCTCTGTTCCTGATCATGGACTGGACTGAGCTCAGCTTCTCCGTTACCATGGAAATTTGGGACTTGGGAAGAAAGAAAGAAAGAAAGAAAGAAAGAAAGAAAGAAGGAAAGCATAGATACAAAGACCAGTTAGATGAATGATTATAAAGGCCCTCATGCTGAACACATAAAACCCTTGGCAGTTTTGAAAGCCGCAAGCATAAAGACAGCTTTCCCAGAACGTGGGACCTGACAACAATCTAAACACCAACAGAGGCAGACGACCAGACTCATCTGGCTCCGCTTCACCTCTCAAGGAACTCAGCTCTGACTGCCTGCTGCAGCCTTCTGCTCTTGAAATCAACCCACAAATCTTAGTGCTTGATCAGGACCCCTGCAGATGTTGGGTTGTAAATATCTAGGTTGTTTGATATCATCGGGGCGGCTCGGATCAGTCTGCAAAGCACAATGGGGAGTGAAGATTAAATCGGTAAACCCCTCACACCATGAACCATCAGTCTCAACCGAGCCTCTGATTTCCTCTCCAGCTGTCAGGATGGGAAATCTGGTGTAAACTGGCCTGATAATCCTTGAGTGTGCCCACAGCCTTAGGAGGGCTGACGGCCAGAATAAAATGTTGCCATTTCGCATTGCTGTAAACCAACAAATACGTTCAAATGTCAATGTCAGCTTCATCAGAATCCAGTCAGGAGCTGGACCTGGGTCAGACACTATCTGCAACTAGCTGTTTACTGCAGCGGTTTACCACATCAGAGCAGTTTAGATTAGAAATGCATTGATTCAGTCCTGGGTATCACACTGAAGCACATCCATGTTATCATTGTCAAATTTAGGCTCTAAGCCAGGCTAATCACAGCAAATGTGACCTTTCTATCACTGACAAATATTACTAGCCATCTTAAAAATGTTTTGAGAAGGCTACCTATACACTCTAGTATTCATTGCACTGTCCTGTGTGTAAGTGGATTAAAACCACGGGGAGCGGGTGGCAGTGAACTACGGCCCTGAGGAGTGAGCTGAGCTGTGAGCTGAGCTGTGGGTTGGTATCAGTAGAGGTAGAGGTTCTTCACCTGCAGCTGCGGGGTGAGTATGGCTTCAAACTCCAGGCTCAGAGTGTCCTGGCTGTTTTTCAGGTAGGAGGGCGCCCTCTCCTGGTGACAGCTAAGGCACTGCAGAGCCTCCTGTGCTCCCTCTTTAGTCTGGAACCTGTCCACCATCTGGCTCGCCAGCAGGTAAGCACCCTCATCGCACCACCGCAGGGCCTCCATGCACACACACACACACACACACACACACACACACACACAGTTATCAATTCTTGTGACATGTCTACATCTGTGTGTATGCGCGTATTCTGCATGTGTGTGTGTGTGTGTGTGTGTGTGTGTGAGCTTCTACCTCTTCAAGACGCAGCAGCAGGTCCTTTGCTCGAGTGAGTGAGGCTCTCTTGGCGCGTATGGAGGTGGTGAGAACATCACAGTGATGTCGCAGCTCGTTGCAGCGCTGGATGATGAGCGCCAGGGCGTAGTGGTGGTTGGCCGCCAACTGGTGGCCATGCAGGATCACCACCTGAGCACGACCCATCTCCTCCTGAACATTTGAAAAAGTAACACCAACTCCAATGTCATCACCACTAGGACACAACTAAACACTTTTTAAAATTGGTAGTGCTGAATAAAACTCATTATTTAAATGAAGTAAAATAACGATCTCACCATAGATAGCAGTAAAGTGATAGTAGTTAAACATCTCATAACCATAATATATGATTTTGGAATGGAAACCATAAATATCATCATAATATTGCAGTTAGTTACAATGGATAGCAGTTATATTAAAACAGTGAGGAAAAAAAATCACATTTCATATACTCCCTGGAGCCATGTCAGACTGTTACTCAATGGATGTGTCCAATCTGCATGTGTAAATTGAACACTGCACAGACTCTGAGTCTCTGCTCCCACTGGTTATCTGCGGGCAACATTCATCCAAAAATAGATTCTCAAAGTGTATGGGAATCACGAGTTTCCATGCTAATCATTACAGCGGGGAAGCAGCTGAAAAACACGCAGCACAGCAGCTGAGATACAGAAAAACTGATAATTAGACTATTATCAAATGGTTTATAATTATGTGGGGAAATTCTTTAGAAAGCAGAGGTGTGTGTGACCTTCAGTAACCTGCGGATCCATGAAAGCATCTCATATGGCATTCTCTCCATTATATAGAGTCACCTGTTGCATTATAACATCAGGAAATCATTACCACATTTATTTTGAGACACTATTATCCCTCCTTAAAAAAATACAAATAAGATTGGCAGCATTTACTGGCCTCTTCACTGCCTTCTGCATTGTGTGATAAATCTGATGGACTGCTTTACAGCACAAAACAGGAAAAGGGCGCTGTCCCTTTTGCACAGAGTTGAAGTTGTCATAGTTTCACGGTGGAACGAGTACAGGGCAAATGGAGAAATCACTTCCAACATCTTTACAACATCCCTTCTGGTAAAACAATTAAGAAAACAAACCCATGTCGAGCCACAAAAGGGAGGGGGAGGATGGATAAAAAGCAACATCGTCTGTGTGACAAAATCTTACCAAGATTATTTGTCTTATTTCAAGTCAAAAATGTCTTATTCCTAGTCAAAATATCTCATTACACTTAAAATAAGACATGATCACCTCAGAAGTAACTTGTTTTTAGACAACTGTCTCTTGTTTCAAGTGAAAATTTGCTTGAAACAAGTTAAAATCTGCTTGTTTCATTGGCAAAATTTGTTTCTTGTTTCTAGCTAATTTTCAAGTGAATTTTCACTTGAAACAAGTGAAAATTGTCTACAAACAATTTACTTCTGAGGTGATCATGTCTTATTTTAAGTGTAATGAGATATTTTGACTAGAAATAAGACATTTATGGCTTGAAATAAGAAAAATAATCTTGCTAAGATTTTGCGTTTTTGCAGTGATTGTGTCATGATCCATCCTCCATGACCTTCTGTATGCCTGCTGTGAGAGTGTGTTTATGGTTTATTTCAGCATTCCAGTATGTGTGACTGTGTGCTCGATGTGTTCTTGTTCTTTTCAATCCGCCTGCCTGTTTCCCCTCCCTGCTTGTGTCTCTCTCTCTCCTCTGTACTCCCTCACTCTCTCACTCTACCTGCTTGCCTGCTACTTTACACACCTTATCTATATCCTGCATTCACACCCCTGCCAGCCATCAGCTCATCACGCCCTGCACTACAAGCATCAAACATTTAGTCTCTTGTGGAGCTACACATGGTTTGTTGTAGATCCACGCCTCTAGCCATGTTTGACCTACAGTTATTGCCTGTGAGTCTTCTTTAGTTCTAGTCATGCAACACCTGTCTCTGTCTCTACAGTTCATCCGTCAGCCAGCCCGCTTTGTCCTCTCTCCAAGTCCACCGGTCAGCTCATTCAACCTGGACCCACCTGCCAGGATTTCACCCACCGCCACCACAGCCTGCACTCCAGCCTGCCTTTGTCTCATCAACTTTTCATTATTCAAATAAAACCTTTGTTAACCCCTTACAGCCCACCTGGTCTGCTCTTGGATTCAGCCTGCATATGTGACATTGTGTGACATTGAGAAGCGCTCACATAAACAATACCATACACCAACTTGGTCTCATTGTTTACAGTAATTCTACAAATGAATCCAAGGTAATTTGACAATTATACACTGACAAAGGCAAAATGAGCAGGATTTTCCTAAAAAAAAAAAAAAAAAAAAAAAAATGTATAGGCTCACATAAAAGTAATCCCTCTCAATCATCCCTTATGATCCACTAGAAGTGTGTGTATCTGCAGAGGCCCTGCCCTCTGCCTGGTAAGCTCAGGATGTTTTCTGGGTCAACCTTTGGGTGTGTAGCTCCCAGCCAATAACAGCACGCAGTGCCATGCCAACAGCACAACATCCAACAGGAGGCTACGAAAAGTGAAGACATGGGAAAAAAGCAAATCTAGTCAGGCGAAACACCGAGCGTACAAAGCTTGTTCCTCAGGTTGGCCTTCACCCACTGGCAAATGATGAGGATGAAGTGTCGTGGTGTTGGCCTGTTTTCTGGTGGACAGGTAGGTGCCGACGGGCCATTTTTTCCTGAGACTGCACTGGAATGTTTTCCGTTGGCCAAATTTGAATGTTGTGTTCACAAACTCATTCTGCCGGTAAGAATGTTAAATGTAGTGCCTTTAAAACTTGTCTCTTAGTGAACGATGTGACATTTCATCATCAGTCTGATTTCTAATCCTGCTTATGAGTCAAGAGACATCTGAATGAATGAATGAATGAATGAATACTTTATTTCGAACATGTGCGACTAACACAAGAAGTAAATTGAAAAATCAAACAAGCAAACAAAGCCCATGAGAATAGTCAAAACAACAATAATAATATGAACCCAACATGTCCGAAAAGGAGTAGGATGAAGCATAAGCTTATTTAAACCCCTTCTCCACTACTCAATTACTATCAGTCTCCCCAAACATACATATTTACATCTGACCTGAGCGTGGCTGTCCAGCATCTCCAGGTCTTTCAGCAGCTGCTCTGTTTGAACCACCGTGGACCCCACGGAGGGAATCTCCTTCTCCTGGTCAGAGAGCCTCTCCAGCAACTCGTCCATCTACAAACACACACACACCCAGTAAATCGTCACAGCAGTGTGACTTCAGGTCAGGGGTAATGTGAGAGACAGAGACACAGAGTCCGCTCAGTGTACCTGCTGGAAATTGATCTCATAGCGGAGCAGCTGGAGGTACTGCTGCAGTTTCAGGTGGTGTTTTTCAAAGAAGCCATCGAACGCCTCCTCCATGTCTCTGAGCTGGGCCAGGAGCCTGCATATACACAAACACACCGCCTCAACAGACTGACGTTTTGGGTCCACTCTCTTGCTACTATGCATATGCAACACCCCAGTGACTACGAGGCTACACTACAGGTCATCCATTTTCTTCAAGTACAGTTGTCTGCTTTATTTTTGGGATATTTTAGAAATTTAAATCCTAATTCTCTCAAAAGTTCCAGCTTTTCCTATAAATAACAGTTAAGAGAAATTATTCTGTGAAAAGCAATAGAGAATGCATACTTTCACTGATGTATAACATTTGCTCCCCAAATGATTTAGATTGAGCACACATGTTCGCTCAAAATGAAGCAAAACAGATTCTGACTATACATCGGCAAGGGAAGGATTCAACTAATGACATGTTCTGTCAGTGTATCTTTGTTTTTTCCAAGGGGTCACTGTGATGGAAGTGAGTTTCTAAATTGAGCTACCTGGTTATATAAAGGTTTAATGAGACAGGTTAAACAGCGTCGACCTGAGTATCAGTTTTCTGTGATCCCACAACCCTTTATCTATCCATCCATTTTAAGGAACACTGGCAATTCCCTGTGCAAAAAAGCAAAAACTCTCAGTTTTTTCTCCCCCATACCTCTGCACTGTGTCCATGTCAGCTTGTATGTCTCTCTCCTCCACTCCATCTCTCCTGGAGGCCTTTGCAGTTTCCAGGTTGGACTGCAGAATGCGCCCCTCCTTCAGCACACTCCGAATGTCATCCTGGAACATCAACACAGTGTTAAACACACAGATGCATTCATGCAGCCACACTCAAACCCAAACTGCAACACATCTGTGCAAAGACATGCATGTGCATAAACAGAGAAGCACAGAGAGAGAAAAGAAAGAGAAAAGCAGAGGTAGAGAGACAAAACCAGATAGGTGAGAACCTTCATTTGTCGGTATCGATGTGTGTGTGAGTGCAACAGGAACTCAATGGCATTAGCTTCATCGGGAAGCTCAGTCTCAGACAGCTCTGACCCAAAGCCCTGCAGCAGCTGGGCTATCTCCTTCACTGTCACCGCAAAGCTCTCAATGGCCTGCAAACACACACATACACACACACACACACACACACACATACACACGCACACACATAAACAAGCATGACATGCACATCTAATTCATGTGGGTTTGACAAGTTCATTACTCTTATCCTAATTCTTTAGTACAAAGACAGTTTTAATCCCTTTAGGCAGCTTAATTTTATCCATAGAACAAAATGAAACTAGTGCATTAGAAGAAATTACTAAGATTCAGCAGATAACTGAGATAGAATGAGCCACTTCATAAACCAAGACAGACGCAAAGGTTTATGGAGTAAAGGGACAAATCCCTTACCTATAGAATTATATTTTTATCCAAAGCCCAAGAGCACCTTCATATTTTAGTGTGGCTGAATCCAGATGGGAACATGGCTTACATGCTTAGTGCTAACAGCAAGATCTACCAATGGGGCTAAATTGCATACATCCAAATATTGCATTACTATTCCCTTTGCAATATTACAGCATTTTTAAGCTTGCCATGTGCTGATGTTAGTAAGAGACTGTGGGATTTTCATGAGGTCCCTGCTGAGCTGTGCATGTCTGAAATGCCCTTAGTTGTAACTAAGTAAAAACTCACTGATTGTTGGCCTTTTTCATTGCACGTAAAATTAATTCTTCACAGATGATGTAACATTACTGTGGCAGACTTTGCTAAGTATAGGTTGACAGTATTGACAGTTGCTAAGCTGTAGTAAACTCTTGTTGGTGGCACTCACAGCTGGCGAGCATGTAACTAGCACTACCCTGGTTTTCACTTATTCATGTTGCATAAACCGCCATAGTCTGACAGCCTGAGCGGCATTGAGGCTGTATACCGTGCGAAGGACGATCCAGTCACTATGGCAATACTGCACTGTTCCAGTGAAGTCTGAGGTCAGGTGGTGTTCGTCGATGTAGCGGAGCAGATCACCCACTGAACGCAGCATCACCACCTAGAACAGAAGGCACAACACGTCTGTAGCAGCCGGGGGCAAATCTATGTTGCCATAGATATTCCCTAAAAGTTTTTTTATTATTATGATTATTTCTTATATACAATTTTCAAACATTACACCATTGTGCTACTTTGGAGGGAACATGGGATTGTGTATGTTGCTAATGGTTAATGTTGTGTATGTTGCTAATGCTGTTCTTGCAAATGCAAATGCAAACTTTGTTAATGTTTGGTAATGTAATTAAAAAACAGAGTATCTTTGGAAGCAGCTTGACAATAGACACCATTTCAGATATTATTTACTGAACATACTGTATACCATCTGATTATGCAACATTAACATTAAAAGTTTTTCTCACCCAGCAGCAGCCGTCCTACTAGAAAATGGAGAAGCTTATTCTACTGTGTTGGTACTTTTAGCAAATTCATGGCTCCAAGAATACAACAACATATTTCAGCTTGGCATTAATTGGCTTTAATCGGCAGCCATAAAATGTGTAAAATGTTTGGGAAGAACATTTAGGAAATTGTTCAAAAATCATATTGCTATCAGTTTTACAGACTATATACAGCGATTGTGATATGATTCAATATTTTAGTAGGAATGGTAATTGTTGCATTTTCATTTTCACTGAAACCCCTATTGAAATGATGGTGTGATTTTACCAGGATCTGTACCAAAAAAAAACAAAAAAAAAACAAACATGTTTTCTTACATCTGGAAAATATAATTTGTAGGCCAAGGCATCTCTGTAGCACCATAATACTTTATTTACAACAAAATTATTAAAAAATAACCTCTACTGCAGTTTGGATATTACACTTGGCCTTATTGCAATTTTGATTCTGTTTCAATTAACTGTTCGACCCTAGTTCAAAACCAGCTATTAGGCTGAATTATCAGTGAATCATCATAGTGAAGAGAACAGAAGAGAATCTACCGACATGCGGAGGAAGAAAGTGTTTTCTATATTTAAAGATAGTGTGATGCTCATCACTGTAAAGAAACTCCAGCAGCTTGCACTGAAATGAACCGGACATATATGGGACAAAGCAGAACACTCAAATTTCCTTTCTCCTCTCCTCACTTTTCTGATCACTCATCCCTCCTTCTCCACAAACCCTTCTCACCGGCATCTTTAACATGAAGTCATCCTGGCTGAAGCGGAAGCCCAGGTCGGTGCTGGAGGTGGGACTGGGGGCGGGGCTTAGCAGGCTGGAGGGGCGGAGAACCAGGACCAAGTGCAGGTTGCCTGGAAATGAGGTCTGGAAGAGAAAGAAGTGAAGCAGAGAGGAGGAGGGGAGGCGAGAAAAGGAAAAAGGCATGATTCATCTCTATTTTGTTTAGGTACCACTACGATGCCCATATTTAGGCTACATTAGGCATGATTAGGCCCAATAAATGAGAAGACAGGAGAATAAAGATAATGTGGTGAAGGAGACAAGAACGAAGCAGGAACAAAAGCAGGAAAATAGAAGGAACTGGAAAGAAAAGAGGGGAGAGGAGAGGAGAGAGGAGGATCTGTGACCAAACTGTGACCTCCAGTCAGGGATCAAGGCAACCATCAATATCAAATGAAAATCAGTGACATTTTCAGGAAATTATTCTTTTTTTTTTTTTTACCTTACAACCCCAATCTGCATATAGCGTCCACTCTTTACGATGCATGTGATCTGTGTCAAATATGATTTATATCAAAAAAGAGTAAACCGTTATGCTGTATATAAAAATGGGTACTAACTGCCTTTAACTGGGTTTACCTTCCACCACATCCCTGGGTAGGACAAGACAGGGAATAAGAGGCATTGAGCCAGTCCGTCAGGAAGGTTGACAGGTGACCTATGTTGTTCACCAGCCCCCTCAGACGCTCCAGCAGTCAACCTCAGCTGTCTGGAATCCACCAAATCCCTACCACAGCATCAGCATCCCTCACTGTCAATCTCTTTAGCAGTCTTCGGCTCTCTTCAGCACTTCAGCTGCTCTGACAGTCAGCTCCTCTGCCTGCTTCTCCTGTCTCATCGCTGTTTGCTAAACCCCCTCTCCCGTTTCTATCAATCCGCTTTCCCCCGGCTGGCTTTGTTTTTCTTTTCACCGACAAACACAAACCTCCCCTGTCCTTCCTACTGTTAACACCATCGCTCCTGTCAAGATATGAGTTGGGAAATATAAATGCAAACTTGTCGAATCCACCAGTTCTTAGATTCAATTATTCCTTTTGGTCATGCCTACTTTCATTCTTTTCTTTCTCTCCCTCCCTTTAAGTCCTCTGCATTTCTACCCATCTGCTTGTGGCTTGTCTGTCTGTCTCTGTGGTTTTCAATCACATGCTATCATAACCCAGGAGTATGCAGGTTTTTGTGGCTTCATGGCATACAGGTTTTGAGCAGGACTGAAGCCCACTGATGTGTCTTATTAGTCCCAGCTTGTTCAAAGTCTTTCAAAACTATAAGTCAAGCAAAGACCCACCAATCATTTGGTAAAGGACTCCTGACCAAGTAAGTCAGGTGGTGATGAGTCATCAGTCATGTGGTAGTAGACAACAAATCACATAAGCTACCAGTCATGCTGAATGCACACCTTTTCTCAATCTTCTCCATCTCCTCAACTTAACACACCTCTCCTCCCCATCTCATCCTAGTCAATGCACAATACTAGCTGTGTGTGTGCAGAGCAGATAACTTGGCTTAATACCAGTCATAAATCAGATCCTTACACTTCAATAACAACTTCTGAGGTGCCATGGTGGTTGTGCAAACTAGTATGCTTCATGGGGAAAGTGTCTGTGTTGTGCTGAATCTGCTGCCATACTACTTTCTCCTCTTTTCCTGCGCTGAGTCCCCACTCTCCTGTGAAAAAAAAAAAAAAAAAAAATCTGCCCCAGTTGGTAGATTTGCTGTCCATTCTGAAAAAAAAAAAACACAATGCTACAAGATGGCCACAGATGTTTCCTAAGAGGGTTGAAATCTGGGCTAGGATGTTAAGCAAAACACTAATTAGGATCTCATCCGGGACCGGCTTTCTGCATGTGTCCAGAGATGTTGTAATGGCTTTTAGACCTTTGCCTCCAGAGACTGCATGCTGCCCTGACACAGGTTTCTCTCCTATTTCCTCCCCTGTGCAATATTATTCTTTTGTCCTAATGTGCAAATAAAATACACAAACAAAATATTTGTTTACTTAGCTGTGCCTACAAACTCAGGCTTGATATTTATGCACATCTGCAGACTTGTGAGCGGATTTGCATTCCATGCTAACTGCATTTCAATTTAGAGAAGCATCCAATATTTATGAGAATAGTCTCAACTGTACATAGAACAGGAACACACTGCACTCAGATATGATAGACTCCAATAGCATGCTGATATAACCTATTGCAGTTATGCACCTGCAGCTGCTGTCCAAATACAGGAAACACACACACATACACACACAAACACACACACACAGGTTTGTCATTGGCCTGTCCTGGTCCCGTACACCTATCATTACGCTGGCCTCTAAACCACTTCAGTCCCTGCTACACTGGAACAAATGCACACGAAATTTTAAGTATTTATGTTTGCTGCAGTTTGCATTGCCCCGAGCACACATCCCAACGCCATGCCGCAGTACTAGACAGTCTAAAGAGGAGCTCGCCTGCCTCTCTCCTCATCCCTCTTTGCCTCCTCTCTCTGCTGCAGTATCCTCGCCGCCCCGTTTGAAACCTCCCACTTCCCACCTCCCGGCGCTGCTTACCGCGGCCCGGCGGAGACGGGGGAACCCCCGCAGCGGGTTGGACTCCGCCATGGCTTTACTGTTTCCCTCTCCTCTCCGCTGGCCGCCGCGCAACTCCCGGCCCGGTAAGTCTGCAGCGGGACGTGGTGTCGGGAGCGAGCAGCCGCAGCGATGGCACGGTAAAGCCACACTGCAGTGACCGGGCGGGCCGAGCGGGGAGCAGCGCGCTGAGTCCACACCTCGGCAGCCGTACTTCTCCTCTGTACCAGGATGGGGGGGCGCTACCTGACGTCAACCCCAAAACAAGTTGGCTCATTCGCTGCACCTTATGAAATACACACACAATACACATCACAAGGCATCTAACGTGGTTTAGAGTTTAAAATTCGTCTCAGTGTTTTCTAATCAAGAGAAAATATATTTTCACATCATAAGCGATGTAAATACATTTGTTAGAAAAAATAGCATGTGTCAAGAATTTTATTGATAGGCCTATAGTTAAAGGTGCTGAATACAAGCAAAATAGCTGAAACAAGTGAAACTACAGAAAAATCTCCATCTATTAGGCTGCATAACCGAATCTTCCCTTGAAACAAGCTGATAAAACATATTAATAAACTAAACGACATTTTTTAAGAGGACACACCCGAACGAGAATTTAATAATTTGTTGTCCTGACAGCATGCGATGCATGCTCACAGTCAACTAGGTGAATTCTCCAGCCCCATATATAACAGGTGTGAAAGCATAGTCAAAAATCTTGGCGGCGACTGAGAAACAACTTCACCCCTTGGAAATGAATTCAAAGAGAACAGCATAGAAGTCTGGTATTTTTCCTCCCTCTTAAAAAGAAAAATGTATTACATATTACAGCATTACATAAATCTGCGTTAATCAGTCATAGGCTACTAAAACGAGAGAGAGAGAGAGAGAGAGAGAGAGAGAGAGAGAGAGAGAGAGAGAGAGAGAGAGAGAGAGTTTGTATTTGAACGTGTAATTTCCATTGGATCCCCTAGATGGCGCTTGAAGCTCAGGAGACATTTAATCTGCTGCTGTTCCCATGTAACCGTAGCTCTGGCTTCCTCCATCTGTATTACCTACAGCCTGTAACTACAGTTTCTGTTTGGCTTTCTGTCCAAGTGCAGTACTGTATGTCAGGGTCTGTGTGATTTATAGAAAATATAATTATTAATTATTTGAAATCACCAAGTCTTTAAAGGATCTGTTGTTTATCTGTGCATTGCATCTGTTGTGGCTCTAGCGCCATATTTTATATCAGAGGAAAAACACATATTTCTTCTTATTTTAATGAATAGTGGGATACTTTCGTGTATTAACTATTTTACCTCATCTCACTGCTTCTTATCTAATCTCATTTCATCTCATCTTTTCTTCTCTCACCTCACCTCACCTCACCTCACCTCTATATCCCTTTACTCCATGGATAATCTGGTCTCATGTTTTATTTTATCTCACAGTCTGGTCCATTATCACATAATAGCTCATATCATCTCACCAAACCAAATTTGTCTCATCTTGCTTTTCTATTTATCTAATCTATAGATTGTATAGCTCATATCACATCATATTATATCTTATGTCCTCTGACCTCTTTGTCACCTCAGGAGGTTTTGGTTTTGCCCTGTGACTGGCTTTCCACATGTAACGTTTCATGCCAGTTAAGTGTCTGGTCATGGTTTGGGCCAGCATGGACTCAGGCCAGCTGGATAGAGCCAACCTGTTCCTGAATAAAACCTCTTAGTAGATGGAAACAGTGCTGCTGGGCCAAGACACTTTTGGGCTTTAGTGCTCAGGGACTAAAATAAGTCTCTAACACTGTACCTTCTAAGAATCTTAACTTTTTTGTTAAAATGTTTATACTGGTAAGACAAAACAAAAAAAAAAAAAAAAAGATTGTTGTTTTTTTTTATGTCCATTGATTGACCCTTCCCTCATTCATGCACAAAATTATGATAGGCTTTGGAATGAAAGGAGGCCATGTTGTGTTGAGAACTTCTAACTGCATGAGGAAATGAACACGTGAACAGAATCGAATGCTGCTGCTCTTGGAAAAAATGGCAATCATGGCACAGGAATTTCAAAATTATTTGTAAAACAAAGAAAAGTAATTTAATAAAGAAGCTAGAATTGGAGGGCACCCAAGTGGCACACCATGTAACTGAGTTTAACCTAGCTGCAGCAGCCTGACACGCAGACCCTTTGCTGCACGTCATTCTGTCTCTGCCTTGTCCTCCCTGTCTGTCTCTCTCCTCTGTGACTGCCTAATAGAGCAGAAATGCCCAAAACAAATCTTAAAATGAGCTATAACTGACATCTAATGTCTCATCAAGAACAGTACACAGAGTATACCTATAGCAGCTAATTTTCACCATTTCCTTTTCATTACCAGGTGCCACTCAGACAATGGCAGCTGGCAGTTACTAAATAGCTCTTATAATATCTGTGTTTTTTCACGCCGCATAAATACTCCATGCATAACACTCTGACAGCTCAACACACACTGAAAAGACCCATACACATCTAACCCAGCTCACACACTTGTTGTCTGGAGATTTGAGCATCTATATGAATTTACTGTCGTGCACAGTATTTTAAGTAGGCCTACCCGTACCTGCACTGCACAGTATTTGACTTCTGTGACATGTATCATGCAGTATTTTTTTTTTCTTTTTTTTTTCTTTCCCGTTACTGGAAGTTTGTCAGTTGTTTCAGGTCACCCTGCAGGATAGTATTTTTTCTTCTGTTGTGTCCACTACCAAGGCCAATGACCACTGACTTGGTCTACAGCGTGCCCTGTAGTCTTGGCTCTGAGTGAACCCCAACAATATCTCCACATCAGCTATTTCAGTAAGAGCTTATGAACAAAGTGGATTAGGTACAGAAGGCAGCGAGCCTCTCCCTCTTTCTCACCCGCTGTCTCTCTCTGTCTCTGTTAATTAGTGTGCTTCCTTCAGCAAAGCAATACTTCTTTGCTTCTAACTTTTTAATTTATCCTTCTGCCAAATTTTTGTCTCCGTCATAACTTTTACAGTTTAAGCTGTCAGCACCATTCAAACTTTAAAATATTCAGCCTGTTCTTACTTAAGTTGCTTGCATTTTAGCTTTTTGATACGATTTATAGTTTTTGCTCGAATTAAGTTTAAAAGTCATTATTAAATCCAGACATTTTCACTGACTTTAAGCTGATTTATCAGATTATTCAACACTTCATACTTTTAGATATAAACTTCACTCAACTTTTAAAATTTGCAGCATACTTAGCACATTATTTGTCTTATTTAATTTTTTAACCGTGCCCTTTTAGAACTCAAACTCCTCTTTCATATTTGCAGCTACATCTTTAATTCAAACTTTAAGTGGGTCAGCACAAGTTGGATTTGATGACTCCTAAGCAACTTTTAGATATGTTTCACAGTTTTTGAGAAATTGTTTATGTTTTATGCAGCTTTATGCAGAGATTATGATGAGTGTGTTTTGTGTCTGTGTGGAGTGATGATGTCATCATATACTCTCCCTGTCCTATACGCTCACTAGCTCAGTAATTTCACAAAACTTAACTGTTGTTTTTCTGTGGAATTCCCCAAATTTCAGACAAACATATATGTCTATTCACTATAAAAACACAGAGTTTTTTCTGCTCTCTCTACTCATACTATTTTTGAAGCAATTCAAGTTATACTTTTTAGGTTTTTAGCTTTTGTTTCTGCTTATTCCCTGTTTTCAGCTTAGTGTAAGCAGTCAATCTGCGCTGATTTAAGCTATTTCAGACACTTACTGCATGTGTTTAAACTGTCACTGCTCCCACAATTTTATACATATATACACATAAAATATAAGAAAATTTAAGCTTACAGTTTTTGTTTTATTCTGCTAACACACACAGCTGTCCCTCCACCTCTCAGCCATTCTACAGAACTCTCTCTCTCCCTCTCTCTCTCCCTCTCTCTCTCTCTCTCTCTCTCACACACACACACACACACACACACACACACACACACACACATTCTTTTCAGTCTATAGACTTTTTGACATGTGCAACAGAAGCTTAAGTGTTAACTTGCCATTTCATTTCAAAACAACTATTGTTAAAACTGTCTAATATATTCCTACACAGATAGACTCCACTCTATATGTATTGATAAATTGTCCAGATTGTGCCCCCATGCTGTCTACACCTCACCGAGATCCAAACTCAGCATGAGCCAGGCCAGCTCAGCATGTGGTCTGGCTGATCCGATCCAAATGAGAGCAAGATGCAATCTCAGAGTGTGCAGACTTTAGGGTTAATGATCGGATGGCACAAGTCACATTGAAAAGACAAGTGTAACCAGTGTCATTTTGTACACTTTTTGCATTTTTAATGGTCAATTCAAATGAAATACTCAATGTTTTTTATGCTCCTCAAGTTATCTTTGACTCAAACACTTACTTTTTTCAGCTACTACCACATTTAGTACTATTTTAAGTAATTCAACCCTTTCAACTATTACATTTTGTACTTTTTAAAGCACTTCAAGCTGAAGAAAGCACACTCAGTTTTTCTTCAGAAAACCGAGCCTTTTCTAGTTTCAATTTCTTTTCATTTTAACTCCAGACAACCAATTAAATTTTAAAAACATAAATGTAAAATGTAAAATATCAGTAGTATTGTCAGAGATAACATCTTAATCAAGGGTTTAGATAGTCATGCACAATCCACTGTCACTACAGACAATCATCCATATTATTCAAAAAAAACAACAACAACAACAACAACAACAAAAGTAACACTTTTTGTTTGGGTGAGTGAACCTGTCATGTTATGTTCAACTTAATGATCTAAAGGCTGCTGGCCAGGTAAGCCACACTTTTTCCAGGAAAGAACTGTATAGCAGACAAAACATTGATTACTCCCGATGCAATGTGACTTGTTAAAGTCTGGCCTGAGTCTGTTCCACATGGTTTGTTTTAACCAGCTTAGATACAGTTGGGTGGAGTTGACTGTGAGTACTGTTTGATGCAGCACATGCAATAAAGTTTATACAGCCAAATCAAACAATGTGCCTGTAGCATTCTGAAATAGCTCACTTTTTCCACTAGAAGCTGTATATTCTCCTTATAGCATTCAAATGAAAGCAGCCTGCACTTGCAAGAATTACAATATTCTAACAAAGCTTAGCAACGCTTCACCTCCACGGCTTCTGTATATTAGATTGGGTAAACTATAATGTCACTTGGTTCAAATAAGAGTTAAGTCATCATTAAAACATATCAACCTTGCCTAGTGATCTAATATTGAAAATTAAGTGTACAAGCCATTATATATGATCGTGGCAGAGGCAGTTAAAGGCCACCGCAAAACAAATGGCATACAGGAAAGTTCAAACAGGAATAGATTTTATGTTACAACAAACACTGCAGATACACCTTGAATAAAATCAGGGATGATTTCACGACCAGAATCAACATACTCAAATGAGCAGTTTTAAATATCATTTTAAAGGGGTAAATAATTTGGCGATAACTTCCTAATCTGCGGCATGTTAATGAGGTGATGTTGAGTAAGACAGCTTACTCTGGAATAGAAGTCAGTGCTCCCATCATCATCAATGGGATGGGACTGGAAGGCCTGTAATCTCCCCAGATCAGACAGACTCAAATACCTAGAAACTCTACACTGCATCACAAAGGTCTAAAAATACACTCAGCATTAACTGTGAGAACCCAAGCACATGCTTGAACTGCTTAGAAAGGCTCAATCCAAAATTTTGTTTAGGTTTGTAGTTTCCTTGAAAGATCAGTACCATGGATTAAAGCATTTGCAGGAAAAAAAAGTGCAAATGCTGTGCCTGGTTTGTAGAGTTGGGGGCCTTTATGTCCTCCTTGTGAAAGAGAAGAGGGGGTTTACCGCAAACAAAAACTTAAACTCTAAATCAGCTCTTGCATTTGTGAGCAATTGTGTGCACCACTGGGAAAACAATAATCTTGCAGTAAGCATGAAACCTTTGGATAGGTGATCTTTGTTAAGCTAATGAAGTTGTACTATCATTTATGTTTTTTGTTTTTTTTTTAATTTGATTTTGTTTTACGATTTCTGCATTATAGGGCAGTGACAGCACAGACAGAGAGGAAAGACAGGACAGAGAGAGGGGATGACATTCAGCTAAAGGGCCGAGCTGAAACCGATCTACTACGACACGGATTAGCCTTAATGCCAAGCGGTAAGCACTCTACCAGGTGAGCCACCAGAACACACTGTTATGCCCACTATTTAAATCAGAATCAGAAATACTTTATTGATCCCAAAGGGGAAACTGGGTAAAACAGATTCAGGGTTAAAACGGATTCATCTTGCAGCTAGATCATGCAAATAATAGTGGGGCCGTAGGCTATGCCAGTGAACCAACATCCATCCATTTTCATACCCACTTATATCCAAACAGGATTATTGTGGGGCCACTGAATGCATTGGGTGGAAACTCTCTGGGCAGGTAGCCAGTCCATCACAGGACAGGCCATCTGCATCAGTGGTAGCCTGTGCAATTACAGTGATCCCTCTATACTTCAACCCTGATTTAAAAAGCCTTGAAACCTTTCAGCCATCATTTATTCTTCTCTCTGAATAAATTGAGATGCCAGTCAGTGGTTTCTTGAAGTGCAGAGGGGATTATAAGCCCACTACTACCAAAGCCATGTGGTGGCTACGTGGCTGTGCCTCTGCCCCTGTGATTCACTTGGCTGGTATTTTTAAACCCTTTGTAGTCAAAAAAAAAAAAACTCCCCTGATTGCTTAATTGGATTATGAAGCAGACAACGACAGCTATAACGAACTGGTTAAGCTGAAGGGAGGGAGGGAGCACCTGGGTATAAAAAGGGACAGCAACTGTTGAAGATCGCCCTCTTCACTTACTCTGACATACTCTACCTGCATCAGCTGACCTGGAACTTCTCTACGACAACTGAAAACAGGTAAGACTTCCTTAGGTCCAGACTGATGGATGGATGCATGGTAATTGTAGAAGGATGGACCATTGGGTGTGGGAATAGGAGGTAAAGGACTGGCTAATCCCAACCCAAGCAATTTGAATCATGTCTATTTGCTACCAACCTGCAACAATGATGATAACCATGATGAAGAAAGCTCTTGCCTGAGGTTTTCAGCTGGGGTCATTAAGCATGAGTTTGCCCTTTGAATAGGACAGCTTGATAGATAAATGGGTTCACGTTTCAAAGGCTATGCTGTCTGACGGCTCTGCTTGCCAGGGTTTATCAGTATCACTGCCGTGGCTTATTAGTGTCATTGGGAGAAGCCAGGCTCCTCCTGTGATCTCTCCTCGAGCCACTTAACACTCAAAGGGCAATGATCTTTATTACACCATGGCCTTAAGTAGGAACGGTAGCTGCCATCTTATTGTATCACAGAGTACAGTATTTTACATGCCTGACAACCTGAAGGGCTATAAAGTAAATTTTAATTATGGATAGATGGATGTGAGAAAGAAGTGTGACGCATGGTTTGGCTTAATCTATGTCTTGATGCAAGAGTCACGTCAGGGGGATCAAGGTTTTCCATTATTGGACAGTAGATTATAGTGACATACTGTTATTGACAGCAGACATGCTAGCTGCCATTAAATTTTGTGCTAATCGCACATGATTCCTTATGTCGTTCAGTGTAGCTTTGCAACTCTAATACAGAGCCTATGGTGTCAGGAGGCATGCAGATGAATCATAATGTCAGTGCTTTGTGGCTCTCTTGTCTAATGATACACTTTGCAGGCTTGCCACAGGAGGAGATGGGATGCTGAGCAATAATAACATATCACTCGATTATAATATTGTAATATATAATGTATATATAATGGAATAATAATGGAATATTATATCATTCACCCAGAAATATACTGTAGTTGTTAAGGGTAAAATAATCAAAGTCTTCGCTAAGATACTCATAAGTAGCAGTTTGAGTGGTTATTTCAAGTTGGCATATGAATATTTAAATTAGCTGTGTTATGCTGTCACAGATGTGCATTTATTTATTTATTTATTTGACACAGTCAACCAAAACTGAGGATTGCAACCCTGCCCAGTAGACTTTGCCCTGTGTTGAGACCCTGACTCTGTCCGTGGTCCTGAAGCCACACGGTTGCTATAGTTTCTTTCTCAGTGTAACAGGTCACCATCGTCCTCGGTCTCCACACAATTACTCGCTGAGATGATCTGCTTGGTTCATAATGTTGGTCAAAGTTAATCAATAAGAAAACCGCTAAATGCTGGAGGGAAAATTGAGGTTGGACATATTCCTAAGTTGACTACACTGTCTGTCATCCTAATGACAAGCCAGAAATGAATCAATATATAACTGATCTTCAGTGATAGGAAACACAGCCTACCGTGTACGGTGCTGTGTGAATGGCTCCAATATCCAGCCACCAAATTGAAAAACACAGTCAATAGCCTGCACTTGTGGAATATGCACTGTATCTTTTCCAGTTACATTCATAAAATCTGTACAGCACTTTCCTGCATGATGCTCAACCTACATATCATGTTTTTGATTAAATGTAAAATGATCAAAAATGATCACAGTAGTTTGTGACAACTGAGATACTAGCAATCCTATTTTAACAACTGTAGTTAACTGTGAGAGCTTTAAAGGACTAAAAATACACAGCAACTTGTGGGCATCAGCGCTGCTCCCTCTGACCCTTGTGGTAACTATTTCTTGCGCTCATTACAAAGCTATAGAGGGCTACAGTGAGGACTCGGTATCTCATTACCTTCAGGACCACTATTGAACTGACTGACTTACTGAATGGGCTTGAGCCATTTAACTGTCCTTGAATAGACTACTAAAGCAACAGCTTTAGCACTACAGTTAATTTTGAGGGGAACAGAATGTGACATTGTGGCGTGCGGCGTGTAAATCCGGCCAGGGATCTGTTGTGAAGTCTCTGTCTATTGGCTGAGGATCAGAGAGCAGATGCAAAGGGGAACTTATCCTTCACAGCCAGCTTTGACTCAGGAGCCCCTAAAAGTGATGGTGTAATCTCATCCCAGCAGCTTATCCTTCCTCACCCTCAAGACAAAACATCACTCTACTCTGGAACAGAGAGCTAACAGTTGGCATAAGATCAGTGTGTTTATGAAAGCAATTGACCTTGTTGTGAACCCCTAATAGCTTTAAGTCACACACCTCTTGAATCTTACTTTGTGTCTATTTCTTTTCTCTCATCAGAAATTGTCCTAAGATCTCCAAGACATGACTAAGTAAGTGTTATATTGAAGTCTGTAGTTTAGAAGAGAAGTTTAGAAGAAAAGAAACAAATACAAACTGGAATTACTCTTATATACATTTCTATCCCAGTGAGTTTTGCAAAATTGGTGCAGATGAAAACACATTTTGAGGTCTCTAGATTAACTCTTACTGTGTACCTTTTTGAGCTGTAATAATAATAAAAAAGTGTAAAACATCAGGAGGAGGCTGAGGGCATTCTCTTTTATTGAAGAAAGATAATTTAAAGATGCATAGCTGAGATCAAAAGTCTGAAAGCGGTGCCTCCTGAAAATGCAATAGACCGTGCCAAGGCTGTCTTTACTGCCGGGTCACTATGTGATACTGGACGTGTTTTTTTTCTGCCTTGGAGCAAAGGTTGACCAAGGGTCAGCTAATTTCTAAACTGACCCCTGGTTTTATAAGGGTTTAGGAGGGGTTTGCTCAGGCTTATAAAGTTCATGCATTGGTTCAAATATATTCTCACACCTTGACTCCAAGAATGAGCTATTTGGGAAACCTGTTGCACCAATTGTGGCTTGCTCACCTCGGCTGGCCTCTCAATCCGGGCACGGTGAGGTAAAGCTGCTCCTGCTGTGCATAACCGGATAACAGGGAACAAGGGATTATCGACCCTTATGCTCCTTATGGAGCCACCTACCTCCGCAGTCTAATTATGATCATTATTTTACGTTGTTAATCCAGACTGTTTACCTGCACACACCTTCTTACACAATCTTACCTCACCTACAGCATACAACTTAAGTCAAACTCTGACTTAACTCTGACATAAACAAACCACTTTGTTCACAACATTATTGTACCTCTAGGATATGTTAGCATCCCTTATTGTTGCTAAGCCAACTGATTTCATTTGGGAGAAAATAAAATCTAAGAATGAAGGGAGGAAGGAAGTGCAAAGCAAAAAGGCAGGTTGGGGAGAAAGAAGGATACATTTGGATAATGTCTGAAACGGGAAAAAAATGAAAAGGTAAATAAGTTGCATGTGGCAGATAACAGTGCTGGTAATAGAGAGTCTAATCAGAAGGAATTCAGTATGGCAGGGGTAATGCATAGTATGTGAGTGATGGTAAAGTATTTTCGATAAACAGTTTGGTGTTTCTATTCCTTTTTTCGCAGGGTTTTCAAGAAGACCAGTGGGCACGGAGGGGTAAGTCTTTATTTCATAATTTCTCTCCTCTTCTCTTCTCTTCTCTTCTCTTCTCTTCTCTTCTCTTCCCTTCTCTTCTCTTCTCTTCTCTTCTCTTCCCTTCTCTTCTCTTCCCTTCTCTTCTCTTCTCTTCTCTATTGTACATCAAAGAGACCAGGTTCCTGCAGGTCCTGTTACAGGCCATCTACTGTTTTATTTTTGAGCATTGCTGTTGCAATGAATTTTTGAAAGAGGCTGACTCCAAACTTCAAAACAGAAGATGAATGAAACTTTATTTGAAACCTGTTCATTATCTGCCTGTCACTGACCCTCTGGTGTTTTTCCTTCCTTTTGTCTGACAGCTAACCCTCTACCTGGGGAAGAGAGACTATGTAGACAATGTGGACAGTGTGGAAAGTGTTGGTACGTTCTGCAATTGTGTGTGTGTGTGTGTGTGTGTGTGTGTGTGTGTGTGTGTGTGTGTGTGTGTGTGTGTGTGTGCAGGTGCATAGTAGGGAAGATAAATAACACCTTTTGCTATGCTTGTCATCTTCACAGATGGTGTTGTTAAGTTGGACACATCACAGTTTGGAGACAGAAAAGGTAACAGCAAAATCATGGGATAGTGCGCATTATAACTGTTCTTTTTATAAATCATCTTAAATAGACCACTCTGATAACTCAAGCATTTCACACAATCTTAAGAATCTAAGTCAATAACCATCAATACATTTGCCAAAATGCCCTTTCAGTATTTCCAAAATCTAAAAGCTTCCCTAGTCCATCCCATCAGGGTATTTGAAGATACAGGAGAGCATAGTCAATCAATTAATTTGGTTTTATTTTTTACAGTGTTTGTGCAGCTGGCATGTGCCTTTCGTTATGGTAGTGAGGACCTGGATGTGATCGGCCTATCGTTCAGGAAGGACATCTGGTTCAAGCAGATCCAGATCTACCCAGAAAGCCACAAGCCCACACTAACGCCCATGCACGACACCCTGCTGAAGAAGGCTGGCGACAATGCTTACCCTTTCACATTTGAAGTAAGACAACATTATGCAAGATATTTACATGTTTAAGTCCCCGATTTTTTATTTATTTATTTATTTTTGGTACCTGGGCTCTTTGCAATATCCACTGTTTAAAAACCCACTTTTTTGCTGACCTTAGCCTCTGTGTGGAATATTATATCATTCTTTAAAACTACAGAGTGTTAAATATTAGTTTTTAGAAAACTTTGTGAATAAGTGAGTATGCTGATTTGAGGTGAAAACCTTTAGATTCATATACAACATATTTCCCATTGCTCTCTGACGTGTTTTAACAACATTTCAATTGCCTTTGTCTTTAATAACATATTTTGCAAATCACGCTACTCACCCATTTTTTGCATTTCATGACAGGATTAAACAAATGAAAATAAAAAAAAATTAAATACATTAAAATATGTTTCTAGATTCCCACCAACCTGCCATGCTCAGTCACCCTGCAGCCTGCACCTGACGACAAGGGAAAGGTAAACCTCTCGCTGATCTCCCAACATCATACACAGAGTTAATAACTACTACAGATTTTACCCCATAACTATACAGTGGATACTTTCCAGCCTGAGGAAAGTAAGGTTCACCTCTGCTGTATATGCTTTGTGAGTCTGCTGTGTGAGTAATCTTTAACTTTTGCTTTGCAGGCCTGTGGAGTCGACTTTGAGGTTAAAACCTACCTGGCCATGGAGGCTGACAACCCTGATGAGAAGATTGAAAAGAAGTGAGTTCTGTCCATTCACACTCTATATTATTAGCCATGTCTCACTGTAATGCCAAACTGACATTTTCTTTATTTCTCTTTTTACCATATCCCACTGCTCTCTACTTTCCTCCCCCTTGCTCCTCTCTCTGTCCCATTCTGCAGGGACACTGCTCGTCTCATCGTTCGTAAAATTCAGTATGCCCCCAGTCAGGTGGGCAGCGGACCCAAGGCTGACATCTGCAAAAGCTTCATGATGTCCGACAAGCCCGTTCATCTGGAGGCCTCAATGGATAAAGATGTACAGTAGCAAAACTTTCTTGTTGTTATGTCTCATTAGACATTAGATTTTGTTTTGTTTGTTTGTTTCCTTGCACATATCCAGTGTCTCTGATTGCTTTGGTGTTCAGGGTGAGTTTGAGTGTTTTCCCAAACAATTCATACAATACAATACAATCCCCAATCATTAATTGGTAACTGAAAACAAAAAACAAAAAACAAACAAACAAACAAACAAAAAAAAAACAATATGCATTTTTATGCAACCTCATCTCTCTGTCTGTGTTTTATTGGGGGAGTTTTAATTCTAGTAATTCTAACTCTATGGTGAGGCTGATGCTGTGTCATATGATATTTACACCTATACTACCCTATAAGGCTAGGTAGTGGCAAGACCCTTACCATACAGTAGGTGTCATGATATATGAGTCATGATAAAATTTGCATGGCAATACACTGCAATGCAGAAAAAATACTTGATAAATCATGCTGTATAATACCAGGATATATTAATACAACATACTATATGATAAATTGGGTGACAAAACAAATTAAGTCAAAATTTTCATTGCATCTTACTAAGACAGAATTAGCACAGTGCACAAAATCATAGGAACATTAATTGCATAAACAATAAGTATCAATACAAGGATTGAGAGTTTCTACAGCATTGCGAAAAATAGTATGGCAGTACTCATCGGTATCAGTTTTTTTGTACAATCCAACTAGAAAACCATAGCAACATGTAGACTTATACCTGTTTCCTGATTCTGATTGCAGCTCTACTTCCATGGTGAATCCATTCCAATCAAAATCAAAATCAAGAACGAGAGCAACAAAACTGTCAAGAAAATCAAAATGACAGGTTTGTACCTCTGATGTGAGAAACATGTCTCTCTAATTTCTAATTTGAAGTCCACACTTGTTACTACAAGCACAATACAATAAATCTCTCTCACTCAATTCAGTTCAATTAAAAGGCTTTATTGATATGAAAGTTACAAGAACAACTTTGCAAAAGCATCAAAGAATAATTTCTATCACAATTTGAAATTTCTGTTAAGTTTCCATTGACACTCTCATTCCCTTTCACTCTTTGTGTCTCCACTCCTGTCGTCTCTCAGTGGAACAGCTGACAGATATCGTCCTCTACTCAGCAGACAAATACACCAAGGTTGTTCTTAGCCAAGAGTTTGGGTAAGTCAGAAAGGAACTGAAACGATGGCACTACGGTGCAGAGCAAAAAATCAAATATCAAGTTTCACAGTAACAAGGTGATTTGATGTATATGCGTGTGTATTTGTAATCTGCCCTTTGCAGGGAGACAGTTGAGTCCGGTAGCAGTTATGACAACACCCTGTCCATCACTCCCCTGCTGGCTGAAAACAAGGAGAAGAGAGGGCTGTCGCTGGACGGACGACTGAAGGACGAGGACACCAACCTTGCCTCCACCACCATGTAAGTGCACGTAGAGCTAGTACAGCATTCAGAAATAATTCATATAATTTCTTTAAGCTTGGATTACCAGATGGGTGAATTGTGCCACCTAGGGTGACATGAATGCCGGAAAGTTCAGAAAAACAGGAATGTTACTCAGTAAGCAGTATAGTACTCTTCAACTGCAGCATAAATGTAGTTTGTCTCTGATCCACCACTTTTTCTGTTTAATAAAGGAGAAATGCCTTATTAAAAACACAAACTCGCACGCACACACACACACACCACAAAAATAAATCTTCCATTCCCCAGAATAAATTTAATCCCCCCTCTCCCTAAGGCTGAGGCCAGGCCTGGATAAGGAGGTGTTGGGTATCCTGGTCTCCTACAAGATTAAGGTGAACCTCATGGTGGCTGGAGGAGGGTAAGTGTGTATCCTTGCTTTTTAAGTTTTATCATTATTGGCATATAGAATCAAATGCGGCCAGTAATTTAAATCAATAAAAAGCATCCATATTTTGTCCCAGCAAGTGTTGGATACTTTGGGGTGATGTAGTGTAAACTGGAGGTTGAATTAATGAGATGTTTTAAAAAAAGAAAATACAAATTGAATGGCTTATTAATACCTAAATAAAAGCTCAGTGAAATTATTACCCTATTCTCTGAATTTAACTAAATAAAAATAGACTGACTTGTCCCACTTTTTCTTCCTGCAGCCTGCTGGGCGGCCTCACATCCAGGTGAGCAGCCTCGATTACTGATGACATCACTGCTCACACAGCCAGTCAGAGCCAATCAGCAGCTGTCATTATCACTCTAACCTGTCTGTTTGTCTCCACAGTGATGTCACGGTGGAGCTGCCATTGAACCTCATGCACCCCAAGCCCCAAGGTATTTTTCAGTCAAACGCATAAATGCTCAATTATCTGAAAATAGTGACAAATCCTAATGTAAAATATATACATGTAAAGACCCAGGAACCTTTTAATATTAATGAGTGTTAATTTTATATACCATTTTTTGTTGTATATTGTTTGGACCCAAAAATTGTATCTATTTGTTTTAATAACATCACTAACAAGCTATTGCCACCACCAATGCACTTTCTGGCATTTTGTCTTCGCCCTCTAAACTTTAATCTTTCCTTCCTTTCCCATCA
Organism: Myripristis murdjan; assembly: GCF_902150065.1. NCBI lineage: Eukaryota > Metazoa > Chordata > Actinopteri > Holocentriformes > Holocentridae > Myripristis > Myripristis murdjan. Next base: position 11,363,844 of record NC_043993.1, on the reverse strand, counting down.
TCCTTCCAAACTGAGCAGAGGAATAACTGCACATCAGTGTGAGTACAAAAGAGACAGCTTCATATTTTGATTGTTAGTGTTATTGGAATGACTGGAAATCATGTTCTGGTGGTTTATACTGAAAATCGACCAAGTAGGAGGTCCAGGTTAGTCTCTGAGGTTTTTCTACTGTCATCCTGCAGGGTCCTGGAGTAAAACTTGGAGTAGAGTCCCCATAGTCAAGGTGAGGCTGATTCACAGCAGACTCCAGCAAAGACTTATTATGTGTGTAGTGATTCTGTGAGTGTGTATGTGTGTGTTTGCATATATCCTACTTAACACATGTTTATATGTAGGACAGGAAAAATTCAATATTATCATTTATCTTTCAGTTGAATCAAACCCTGATATAATTAAGATACTTACTTGTCATGATACATTATTCCAATGTCAGAATAAATGATGCAGAGTAAAAGCCAATTAAAGCCTTTTACAAAATGACATCTGAATTCTATGCAGTTCAACATCCATTAGATTATTTGATAAATGTAAGCAGATGTCATTATAAATCAATGACAAAATATTATCATTTGATTTTTGTAATATTAATTTTATCCACAACTCTCAGCCCTTTTTAAATGTGTGGTAATTTTGCTCCTTTTACAGAGATGATGTTACACCAGAGGCTGAGAAGAAATCCACACAAAAAGAGGAAGACAAGGAGAAGTGAGATGACAAAGAGGAGGAAGACGGGTGTGACTGGCACACAGGAATGATATCACAGGAATGATAGCCCTCTCACCGATTCTGTTGTTCTTGTTTTTGTTGTGATTTTAGAGGGAGTAGGTAAGGAGCATATAAACTGCAAGATAGATCCAAAATCTAGAGACCAAAGCTAGACTACAGTAGACACACACACACACACACACACACACACACACACAACCATATGCACGTGGATGTGACACCCTACTCCCCCTGACCTCCAGCTGTGGGAGTGAGATAGAAAATCTGTTTGAAACCCATAAAAGCTACTCGAAACCACAGTGATTTAGCTTTTAGTGCAATATCGATTATTTTGAATGACATTGTTTTTTTGTTTTGTGTTTCTTTCTTTCTTTTTTCTTTTTTTTCTTTTTTTTTGTTGTTGAAATGTATTATCCAACTCTGGTTTTGACTGACCATGTCAATGACCCCAAATCCATTAAAATAATTCTAAAAACAGAAAACTGATGGTGTGGATTTTATTTCTCTTTCTGTCTCTGCTGGATCAGGATGGCTTGGAGTCTTTTCACTCGGCTGTCACTGGGTCACACTGGTGCTATCTAGTAGTGCGTTTAAATGTAAAGACAAATTATACAGAGAATAGTTTTTTGGCAGGACAGCAGTGTTACCCAGTGCTGATGTAATGTATTTTCTAGTGCCATTGTTGAATCAGTTCCCAGTATTTAAAGCAGTTTGAGTGTAAATTTCCCCTTTTTCTGCCCAGTGTAAAAATTTGCAAAATTTAGTGGGGAAAGTGTGACTCAATATAGTACAGGCATAACAAAGACATTGCACGGAATGCCATTTGCCAGCAAAACTCAAAAAAACTACTCATATTGATGAAGTATCAGGAGACATGGGAAAAAATGAACCATGACAGACAATATATTGTAAATTATTTGCCCTTGGGCAAACAGTTTACAGGCAACAAGTCCTGATGCTCACCTGTGCTGATTGCTTTGCAAAGTTACTGACTGCAAATGTGTTTAATCGCTTCCTCCATTAATGATTAAAACTACAAGATCAAAATTTGGGGAGCTGCACAGTCATACCAGCAGGCATGACTGCACATGAAGCTGAGGAGGACCTGAATCGTCTTGGATAGATCTGTGATTAAAATAAATAAATAATAAACAAATACTGGACATCTGGATTCTGCAACAAGTAGAGATTAATTGTAGGTTAATTGTAAATTGTGCTCAGTGAATGTCTAAATGCATAAACTGAAAATGTATATACCATTGTGGTGCATGTGGTGCAATCGGGTTTGTTAACTTCAGTCTGCAGTAGAACTACATGGCGACACAGATTAGAGATACTGCATATCATATCATGACACCTTTACATTGTAACAGGCCAGCTCTCAGCAACATGCTTGAAGCGTTTCTAGTCTGGTGCACAAATTCCACACAACACTTAACATTCTTTCCCATTGTATTTTTTTAATTTGAAAATATTCATCATAAAGCAAAAGCTTTATATGAAGAAGATTCAGTAAGCAACATTTGTATTTAAAAAATGTGATGAAAAAAAAAAAAAATAGCACTTCCAAACTAAAACAAGCAACCGATGTAAAACCTTTGACTTGCCTGTGAACAATACACCATGTACACTGTTGCTTTAGGATAAGGACTTAATATCACCATCAGCAAATCAAGGATGATCTTGTTCGAATTGGCGCTGCATTTCTGAAGATAAAAGCTTTATGAAATCTTAAAACTGAGATAAAACTACCTAAACCACCAAAGAACTTAAAACCTTTTTCACAAAACAGCAGTTAGAACACACACACAAAAAAAACTAGTAGATAAGAGTAGCAAGTCATGTGGGCAGTATGCTTTCAGATAAAGCCATAAATGCTATCAATTTTCCTCCAAACCCATAACACCTGAACAGAACACACTGGCATAATTTTCAATTACTGGAAACAAGCCACTGCAAGGGCTGTTTACTTTGCTGCACCACAAATGAAATTCCTTTAACTTTTCTTAACACTGAAACCCAAATCTAATTAAGTTTGGTTTGACCCAAGCTCATTAGAACTTGATTTTGCATTTGAGAAACCTCCATAAGCAGGACGGGCTGTGAATTAGGAAACACTACTGTAAAATAGAAATGGCTACTGAGTATTAAGCCATATAAAGCCCTAATCCTCATCATGGCACACAGCAGATGGGCAGCACTGCTCTGAGATGGTATAACAATGGGAACAAATCCATTGTTCGGCAGACCATGAGGACCAAATGTGTTGGGGGACTGAGGAGGGGGCATTTTCTGCCTATGTTGGCCCCTGGTAGTGCTATGCCATCTCCTGCTCCACTGTGCTCTCAGTCTTCATCAGTTTAATGGGAGTCCCCCCACAGTCCTCATCCTCCAGTGACGGCTGGTGTGTGTCGGTGGAGCCTGAGCAATTCTGGGAGTCTGGGAAGTCGAGCTCGATATCAATCACATCATCAAAGTCCAGATCATCAGTATCCTTTGTGTCTTTTTCTTGACCCTCCGGTGCGGGGGGGTCCCAGGCATGCAGTTTGATCTTCCAGAGTTTAATCTGCTGGTCCCAAGAGCGGCGACTGTACTTCCTGAACTTATTTGGGGTGTTGGGGTGGACGCCCGGCTGGCGCAGATGTTTGGGGACCTCTTTGGTGTATCGGTCATAGGCCAGTGTGTTCTTGCCATAGTTGATCTGTTTCTGGCGCCGCAGCAGCACTTCCTCATTTGTCTCCATCATGTCGTCTCCCTCTCTGGAGTCACTACTCGCAGAGGAGCCAGAGGAAGCCGTTCTCTCTCTCTGGGTGGCCTGTGCAGTCAGTATCCTCCTCCTGTAGCGCTGCATGTCTCTTTGTACGTCTCTCTTCATCTCCTCCTCATTCTCCACCCGGGTGCCCCAGTCTGTCGCTCTGCCGGATACCCGGGCTTCGCTCTCTGGAGTGGTGAAACTGGCATGCCTGCTGTCGGTGTGCCGGCGCGTTTTCCCTTCTGTCTCTCTCCTGGCACTCGGGCTGATGTCGACTCCTCTCTTTCTGCAGTGGGGTCGCCGGAACCGGCTGTGGCTCCTGTCTTCATGCTCGCTGCTGTCCGCAAAGTAAGACATTTTCCGTTTACCGACTGAGCGTCAAGTTCTGTGGTGCACTCCCGTGTTGGCGCTGGTTTCTTTCTGCTAGCGGAAGTTGGTAGCTGCCCGCCTCTTGTATCCTCTTGTTTCTGCCGCTCTGCTAAGCCCATTCCCGCCAAACGCGAAGAAGAACACGCTGACGCACGGCTCCCTTCCTTTGCGTCATCACGCACAACGTGCTGTGGTGCTGGTACGAGAGCGGTGAAGAAACATGGCTTTGAATGGAGGTTTGCGAACTTCATATCTTATGAGTTAACTTTGTTATTTAGTTCATTCGGCACCGTAACCCACACAGAATGGTTTTGACACATGACGTGGAAACTGGTGCTGTCTTTAACCGGTTTTTAGTTTGATTTGATATGGCTGTTTAGCTAACTACGTAACGGTAGCTAACATTAACCAACGTTGCTTTAGCAAGGCTGGCATTCACTTGGTTGGCTTGGAGGCTTGCTGTTGTCTGGCTGAAACTCTTCGTGTAAATATCGTTAAATTGCCGTCAGCTACAACTAACATTGACCAATTTAGTAATCTAGTACCAACCACTTACCGAAATAACCTAAACGGGACACATGGTAATGCTACTAAACGCTAAGGGGAGAACCAGAGTTCAGTATTGTTGATTTGAGAAACTCATGTCTAGTGAGAGAGCATTTATTTAGGTGGCTCTACGTAATTTCAGGCTCTGTTGTGTTGTTTAGCTGTGCAGATGTATTCCTGCACATCTATGATGCATAGCGACATGGAAATATTATCTAACATAACTGTTTTCTCCAGATACCACGACGGAAATACCAATAACATTAACCACATTGTGAAGATGAGTGGCCCCTATGTATTTCTAATGCAGTACTGTCTTTGTGATCCCAGATGATGGGGACTATGACTGGGAGCCTCCAACAGAGGCGGAGATGAAGGTGATCCAGGCTCGCAGGGAGCGGCAAGACAAAATCAGCAAACTGATGGGAGAATATCTACTCAAAGGATACAAGATGCTGGGAGAGTGTTGTGAGCTGTGTGGGGTGAGTGGTATGGAATTTGACTTTGTGCTCAAGTGAGTGCCAAATGCTTACTGATACTTATACTGAGAATAGGAAGAGTTATGTAATATGCATTTGTGTGTTTCCAGACAATTCTTCTCCAGGACAAGCAGCAGAAAAACTACTGTGTGTCGTGTCAGGAGCTGGACTCTGATATTGACAAGGACAACCCTGGTAAATACACCGAACACAGACAAACTCAGTGTGCATCTGTTTTAAATAAATCAGTTGTGGTTCATTTGATCTCATCTTTTCTCTGGTGTTTTGTCCCTTCTTTTCCCAAAATACCTTCATTCTGCTATCATCTTCATTGTTTCTGGCCTTTTCCTCATGCATTATCTCATTTTTTTGTTTTTTTGCTGCTCTTGTTGTGCTCTTCTTGTCCTCTTCTTTTCCTGTGCTCTATTCAGCTCTAAATGCTCAGGCAGCACTGTCTCAGGTGAGAGAAAGACAGCTTGCAGCCCAGCCCCCTGCACCGTCCCAAACCCATACACTGAATGGAGGCCCCAGCACCAGCCAGTGCAGCGGGTCAGTTCCTCAACCCAGACCAGAGCACTGTGAGGGGGCGGCTGCAGGGCTGAGAGGCCCCCTGCCTGCACCTGCTGTCCCTGCTTCTGCAGCTCCTGCCCCCAACAAAGTCCTGGCCTCCACCTACCCGCCTACTGTCCCCTCTGGCTCCCTATCAAGCAGCAGTGCCCAACATTCTGTGTTAGATGATGCCCAGGACGCCATTCTAACCAAACTTCGTTGGGCCACTTCCCAACTACAGAGTTCTGCCTCAGTGGAGGCAAGTATCCAGTTGTGCAGCCTCATTGCCAGCTGTGCCCAGTCACTGCGCAGCCTCAAAGAGCTCAACCAATAGCCATCCTGGACTGGCTGGGCCCACACGTTAATGGGAACGCTTGTCCCGCCTGTCTGTGTTTTGGTTAATAACTCTGGTCTGCTGCTTTGCAACAACTCTCTTTGACTGAACCCATGCATAGAGTTGAATGCAGAATTGGGCAACAATGCACTTGAAGTGGAATTAAAATGTTAAAAGTGTATGTCAGATATCCTCTTGTCAGTAGGGCAGGTGTGAATATCACTTTAGAGGCATTCACTGGAGTTTATGAACATAACTTTGAACATTTGTCCGTGTTTCCCCCCCTAGGTGATAGAAAAAAATAACCTGCAAGCATTCATTGTTGTGATACGTTGAAAACCAATTGTCATAATATTATTTTAAAAGGCTACAACTATATTCTATTGTAAAAAATAAAGCTAGCATGTTAGGGGCAGAAATGTTCCTACTAATGAAAGTTTGATATTCAAACTCAGCACTAAACAAATGGATGCTTTGAACCTTTTCATAGTTTAGACCAGCCCAGGGTGACAGAAACTTAAAAACCCTTTGAAGTTGACAAACACCTTGCTAGCAGAGATGAAGCTTCAGGTTTCTGGGAGCCACATTGATCTGGGTGACTATTAGCCTCCACTCAGAAATTTGGCCATAGAGGAATATTTTGTATTAGTCTGGTCTAAAATCACCTGTTTGGGCATGTTGGGTGTAAAGCCTCCATCCCTTCTTCCAAGAAACGTAAATGAAGTTTCATTTCATACTCAAGTGCAGTATAAGCCCCATAATACCACTTTCAAGGTTACTGATACTATTAAGATTAGTAATTATAGTATTAATAATGCCATTGTTATTTGCCCAGCTTTTTCTAACTGCATAAAATGAGTTGTTATTCTATGCTGTGAAATTCATATTGGATCAAAGTCTGCACACTTATACACATGTATTGGGAGTGTGTATACTTACATGCAACACACCCACGGTGTAGTTGACCCATAATTACAGACATCATTCACATCTGCCCTGGTATATTTATAATTCGACCATCATCATCACTTGGAGGACAACTGGTGCTAGAAGTAAAACAACTGATGTAATGCACATTTTCTATAAATCAGTAGTTTCAATTCACGGGACAAGAACATGCAGATTTTTATTCGAATCACACACAATCAGCTGGTTTCAGTGGCACAACTTCAACTAGAGAGGGACTGGCTGTTTGAACTGGTTGTGTTTGGTGGAAATGAAACATGCATGCTCATGTCTCTTGATGGCATGTGATGTCTATTATAAAATTTTGGACTTGCGTTATGTTCCTGAACGCCTGTTATTTGATCTGACACTGATTCTGCACACATCTTTCAGCCTAGCTGTTATTTCATGCTCAAAAACACCTGTTCTCTGTGGGTGCCTCTCAGGTGATGGAAGGTTTGGTATTTTTATGTCGGCTCCTCCGAAGTCCTTTGAAGTAAAGAGTAATTGCATGATGATTTTGGTCATTTGATTCAGTAATGTGCAGGATGGGAAGGGCATTATTGAGGAGTTACAGACTTGGGTGCATGGTTCAACATACGCCTGCATGATCTGATGGAAGAATGGCTTGCAGGGATAATTAAGTCTGTATAGAACAACTGAACTGTTTGTGTATTGTACAATATTAGACACTTTGTATGGAAACAACCTATCTCAGTGTTGTAGAAGGCAGAGTCTGAGTTCTTAATTGTGTACCAGAATAAAGCGTTGCCTGAACAGTCAGTTTGTGGTGTCTGTCTTCCACAAGAGATGCCATATGCAAGAAGTCATCTCCTAAACTTTGCCAGCGAGGAGATATTCAAGCAGTCTATTTAATACAATTACAGTATACTTATAAATATATTTTCATTTGAGATAAATCCTTGCCACCTCGGATGAAAATCCACCAGATTCATCAGTCATATGCATTTTTGTGCACAGGCTTCCTCTGCTGCACTAGATTGGGCTTGGTTGGTCGTCACAACATAGGTGCGCTGTCCCTCCTCCCGTTAATTTTCCTCCATTTATCTTAAATCTACCAAAGATATAGCCCACATATGGAGAGCTATCAGCGGTACTAAGCCTAGCTTAAACACTGTATGCTCTACCTGCCCCTGGAACAATCGAGTTTACACTGTACAATGAAACACTCCTTTGACAGTTTCCCTTTTCCCCAAATATAGACTGTTTTTGACTGGAGCGGGGCGGGGCGCGGTCACCGCCGGGAGGAGCCGAGGGATGCCAGGGAACTCTCCCAGACAAAGGAGAGGAAACAAAACAAAGCCAGGAAACCTGATATGAATTCGCCAACGCTGGCATCTAAACATTAGACCAAATCCATGCCCCAGAAACATCTGTGATTAACTCGCTTGCGTCTCTGAGGAACTGTAGGCTATTTGCACCTTTACGGATACCGGTAAGCTGCCGCTGCTGCGCACAGGGAGGGAGTAGCACCCATAGGTGGTGGCTGAGACGTCCGTGCGGTGCTAAGATTGATGTAGTGCCTTTGACAGTTTTTCCTGAATGGACATTGTTTTGTCTGACTGAGACGTGCATCCTGGTCATACATGCTCGCCAGACGCCTGTGATACTGCGGCGTTTCGGTTGTCTGCCGTGTGGTGCTGCATCCAAAAGACGGGGTCTGGGATGAACGGGACTCAGTGCAGCGCCGCTGACTGTCCGGCTGCGGGTGTTCTTGCAGTCGAGGGGCTCCCACCGCTGCCCAAAGGCCTGAGCGGCATCCTCAACTCCAACGGCGGCTCGTGGCGGGACATCGAGAAGGTGCACAGCAAGAGAGCGCGCATCCAGGCGGACATCAGCCGGGGCGACGGGGGCGCGCCTCGCCGCCACAGCAAGCCGGCCGGCCTGGACGCTGCGCTGGCTCTGCTGCGCAAAGAGATGGTGGGTGATCTCTCTCTCTCTCTCTCTCTCTCTCTCTCTCTCTCTCTCTCTCTCTCTCTCTCTCTCTCTCTCTCTCTCTCTCTGTGTGTGTGTGTGTGTGTGTGTGTGTTTGTGTGTGCAGCATGTGCTTCCAGTGTGACTGTAATTTCTCCACCAGTGTAAGAGCTGCATGTCTGCACCATTTTCATACAGTACCCTCTGTGGACATGGCAAAGTTTGATCTTGTCTTTATATGTGTGTGTGTGTGTGTGTGTGTGTGTGTGTGTGTGTGTGTGTGTGTGTGTGTGCGCGCGCGCGCGCGCGTGCGTGCGTGCGTGCGTGCGTGCGTGCGTGCGTGCGTGCGTGTCCCAACAGGTTGGTCTGCGCCAGCTTGACATGTCCCTGCTGTGTCAGCTGTGGTCTCTCCATGAGGCCATCCAAGACTACAAGGGTTCCTCACTTCTCTCTGATGCCTCTTACAATGGAGACAATGGATATTCTGAGGAGGAGGAGGAGGAGGAGGGAGAGGAGGAGGAAGAGGAGGAGGTCGCAGCAGCTCCTTCCTCATCCCTGCCTCTGCCTCCAGCCACCAGCAACTCCAGGGATCAGTGGATCAAAGACTCCTTTCATATTCCCTAATATGTTTTACTCTTTATGAAAAGGATTTGCAAGGCACTTGTGCTCTTTTGCTGTTTTACATTCATACAGTACACACTGGTGACCACTGAGCTGGATGTTAAGTGCCTTATTTAAGGGCATCCTAGACTGTGGGGGAGAGTCTTATTCATTGACTTTTAATTATCAAAAATGTCCAGACGTCTGCTTCTCTAACCTGTAGTCTGCAGCTGTCTCCTTACTGAATATACAGGGTGTCCACCAAAAAGTCTGGAACCCAGCATTAGGCACTGAAATACACTGCAGTCGTATACTTGAGGGCACATGACCTCTCAAAAACATAAGTGCTAGCAATCAGTAATTTGTGTTCACTTTACGATAGGGCTGGGCGATATGGACAAAATGTCACAATGTCAAATGTCAGTATTTTTGACTGAATACCTCAATATCGATATTGTAATGATACTGTGGGGCTGACTGTTGGTGCTTTCACAAAATATTTACACAAAGAATTTTTGGTAAACAATTATTAGTGATGTGAATGTGATGACCAAACAGGTAGAGGCAAATAGAATAACTACAACAGTGTAATAAGTTAAAATTGCATCCCTTTACTGTTATCATACACAGGCCGTATCATGATGACATTATCCAAAATCCCAGACGATATATAGTCTCATATCGAAATATCGATATAGCATCAGTATATTGCCCAGCCCTACTTTAAGATTAAAGTAAATCATGAGGCAAGAGAGTACTCAGTAGTGAGAGCCTTGATCAAGAGATCCAGTGCCTTCTACTCTGTGAGCCTTTTCATACCCAAAGATAAAGTGGTGTTCTTCAGTGGAATTCACCTTTAACCTAAAAGACGCCCCTGCACTTAAGGCAAATTAAGCTCTCATTAACTGCGCTCAAGTCATATGTGCCTATATATATGAGTTGAGCCCCAGCCACAGTGTATACACTGTATGTACTATATCACTCCATATATACTGTCTGTTTACAATCTTTGGTGTGGTTATTAGGGCTGGAACTAACAATTATTTAAATTGTTGATTACTCTTGATGTTTTTTGACTAACTGACTAATCATGTTGTCTATAAAATGTTAAAATGACTGTTTCCCATCACAAGTTACCAGAGCCCAAAGCACTTACTTAGTCTGACCATCAGCTAGAAAAACAATGTATTCATTTTATACAAATATGGAATGGAGAAAAGCAAGCTTTTATGAAGCCGTATATGGATGGCTATACTTACTTGACCAATGATTAAATCAATTATCAAATTTATAATCAATTAATTTTTTGTCAAACTGCTGACCAACTAATCAACAAATTATTTCAGCACTAGTTATATGTCAAACCAGCTCTACAAGGCTAGATGTTTTATAATTCCACATTAGGAAATGTCACTCCGCTCAGCAAACAAACAAAATGTATTACAGTTTGGAAATTCAATGTTTTGACAAAGCCGTTGAATTAATTTGTTTAACTGTTGGGCTCTTTTGTATCTTAATCTTATAATAAAACTGCATTGTATATCCTACCGATATGAACAGTATTGTTCTTTTTCAACTAATGAATGCATGATATTACAACATATGGCCAGCAGGAGACACTCTATATCAGATTAAGAAAGCTCCCTCATCCCTGCAGCCATCCTGCTTTTATGTCCTTAAGAAAGCAGCGTGAGGGAAAGCATTTGGTGTGGTGAGGGCAGGAATGAGGGGAGTGACGTTTCAGTAGAAAGTCCCATACTGTTCTCTATTTATAATCAACACATGTTGTGGATATTGTTAGATGACTCCTTGCCTGTTGTCTGTCTGTCTGTCTGTATAATTTGACTTTCAGTCTCTGTGTGTTTGTCAGTTGTCCCGGCTGTGTCGCAGCTAAATGCCTCAAATGTAAATGAGCATGTAACTCCTTTTATTTTATTTCTGCTGATTGTCTGTCCCTCCCTGGCTGCCAACTCAGACTGTCTTTCCTACACCACTCTGTCTTTTTTGTGGCAGTCTCTCTTACATGCCTGACCTATTTGTCCGTCAATCTATATGTTGTATTGATTACTAAGTAAGAAAGTGTGATCAGGCTAAAGGTCAGTGCATTGGGTTCTAGTTAGGGGTGCTGGGCGGGAAGATGTTAGTGCAATCATTCACACAGGAAGCTGCGGGACAGTAAAACAAAAGGCAAGCTTGGCAAGCTGCAAAGTACAGTTGGTGCTAATTGGAAGAACTAGGAAGCAGAGGAGACTGAGTGCTTTTAGGTGTGTGTGTGTGTGTGTGTGTGTGTGTGTGTGTGTGTGTGTGTGTGTGTGTGTGTGTGTGTGTGTGTGTGTGTGTGTGTGTGCGTGTGTTTGGACCCAGAGACCCAGAGAGAATTCCAGGCCAACTCTGAGTCATGGGAGAGTTGTTCACCTGCTCTCTCTCTCTCTCTCTCTCTCTCTCTCTCTCTCTCTCTCTCTCTCTCTCTCTCTCTCTATCTCTATCTATCTCTCAGTCCACTCATGTCTAGCCCAGCTGCCTCTGTCCATCCATCCATCTCTCTTCCCTCTCCTAAAAATACACTCCTGCTCTCACTGAGGAAAATCCCTGTGCTCTAACCCAGCCTGCGCATACACACACACACACACACACACACACACACACCCTGACCCTCGTCAAGTCTGCCCTCTCCATGGAAACTATTCCTCCTTCTTTAACAAGATGAAACATACTTTTCTGGTTAGGGCTCAGTGACGCAGCTGGAAGTCAGGAAGTGATTACAGTTATAACCATGAACTTAATAATAAAAATACAAATAAAAGTCCAGGAGACTTTCCCAAAATATGTCGAGGCACAGCTGCTCTGGGTCGGGGGTACAGGGCAGCCTCTGACGAGGTTTTGCCACATGCAATAGATCTTCAGAGAGGGTTGTATGTAGAGTTAGTTAAGTGAAGTAACCTTTTGTCAGATAAGCCCGTTCCAGTGTCATAGACAGTCAGGATCAAAGTCTACAGGTAAGACTGAGGCTGTGTCTCCACACACACTGCCTACAGTCCAAGATAAAGAACTTTGCATACTGCTGCATCACCACTCTCTTTGCATAGTCTCTCTCTCTCTCTCTCTCTCTCTCTCTCTCTCTCTCTCTCTCTCTCTCTCTCTCAGTGGAGGGAGGAAAGAGGGAGGGTAAAGTGATCTAATTCTGAAGCCAGTAGGTCTATATTATTACAGTCCCAGGCTGAGTAAGCTGCGCTGTCTCCATGTGGATTACTGCCAGAGAGCAACAGAAAACTCCTCAATGAGAGCTGCGAAGTCGTTTCGTCTGGGTGAAACTTAAGGCTATATAGCCTCTAATAACTCTAAACTGAACGGATTCGGTTCCTCTTTACTTGTAGCCTACTCTGTAATTGCCCGACTCTCTACAGGACTCCTTCCCTTCGGTACATGGCGACATTTCTCATTTTTTTGTGTGTGTGACTCAACTTATTGCCAATGAGCGCAAGTCGAAGCTTGTGTGAAAGCGAGGCGGTTCATCACCAGCGGACCATTTAAGGAACGGAGAGAGCGGACAAAGCTGGATTGCTGCTGTTTTCTTTCGTAACTTTCATATATCACCCGGCTAAGCCGAAATCATGACTTCAGTGTGGAAGAGACTGCAGCGGGTCGGCAAAAAGGCGTCAAAGTTTCAGTTTGTTGCCTCTTACCAGGAACTGATTCTGGAGTGCACCAAGAAATGGTGAGTATGGTTTATACGTGATATGTTTAATGTCGGGAGACAATGTTTGATATTATAACCTTTCATAACTTTCAGCTCTGCCCTGTCCGGAAAGTTGTAAATAACCTTCCAAAGGCGTATACACCGTGTTCACATGTGAGCGGTATTATAATAAGACTCCGTTATAAATAAAGGGCGACATATTAACCCTCTGGTGGGTCGTAACATCAGCATGATCATGTAAGCACTTCCGCTATGCAGCCTGTCCAGAACACTGTCAGGATCACGTTTGACTGTGAAGGATTGTGAGGATGGCACTGATGCGCCTGGGCCGAGCTGTAACGGAGGGGCCGCGAGTTTGATTCCCGGTCCCGCCCATTGGCCAGGCGTGTGTGTGTGTGTGTGTGTGTGTGTGTGTGTGTGTGTGTGTGTGTGTGTGTGTGTGTGTGTGTGTGTGTGTGTGTGTGTGTGCGTAAGACAGAGAGCTGTGTGAGGGGCAATTGTCAGAAGACAGGCGTAAGACCATGTGGTATCCTCTATTGTGTACTGAAGCCTCATTCTGAGTCACTAAGTACTATTAATGTACAGCAGCTTGTCCTGGTCACAGTGATGCAGAGCCATTACAATAAGCTCAGTCTTCACAGTAGGACTGACACACACTCTGCTCCACAAACACAAGGCCTGCTATGGACACTGGACATACACAGTGCAATGCATATCACTCTACATACATTCAATGCTCCATTGTGCTGTTAAGTCTCAATTAAACAATCATTAATTAAACAACATTACAAAGCATTTAAAGGTACATTTGAACAGGATTTACAGGTTTACATCAATTTTGAATAATTTGGCATAAAATGCTACCAGTAGATTCAATTTTCTCATTGTTGTTTCATTTTCAGACCTGTGGTCAGCTTGGATTATTTGTGTTCAAGCAACAGGGATTTCTTCACTTGTGCAATTTCCTGTTGAAAAAACACATAAAACCTGGTCATGAGATGCAGACTATGGAGCACTATCTAGCTCTGAGACACAGTGAAGAAACAGGACACTAATCAGGGAAAAGATAACTGTGGCGATTCAGGGGTTCAGGCTATATGGGAAAGTAAAGGCTTGTGTCACCATCACATCACAATTTCCATTGTTGAAGTATTCAGTAGCCAGTCTCATGCCATGTTTGATGAAAACCGTCATGTTTTGAGGTGCCAGTTTGTTCCTGAGAAGTTGCTCCATTGTTCCACAAGCCAGCCCTTGATAAAGATGCTCTCCTTGTTTCTCTTAAAAAATATATTAAAGCCAGCAAACATTTTGATGAAACAGGTGACACCTGCTTTGCTCAGATGTGGTTATTAACACGTGATTTTCACATAACCTATTTTGGGCAGAAAAAAGTCATTACTATGGTCACAAACTTCACTTTTAACTAAACTCAAGCAGCAGTTGATCCCCGTGAGCCTTCAATCTATCATTTTTTATATGAGTTGAAACATTGTGCTTTTTCTTTTAACATTCAAGTCAATCTCTTAACCTTTGATGACCTTTTGACTAGGATTTCTGATCGGCTATATCGAATCGGCCAATATTTTGCATTTTATGCAATTTGTGTGATCGACTATAATGTCTTAATTCACTGATCCGATCAATGACATCATTGTTGTGTTGTGGTGTGGGACTTTTTCTTGTGATTTTGAAGGTTTCTCATTACCTTTTTTACCTACCTTCAGCCCCTGGCCCTAGCTCTGATGATAAATAGTATCTTCAGACTTTTGCCCACGCTTCAGTATGGTCCATTGGTCCATACATCCTTATCTTTCCAGGTTAAAGGATGAGATAATTATGTAAGCAGCTTTTCAGTAGTGTGATAAGATAAATGTCTCTGTCGCTTACGCATCAGTTTTTTGTTGTGGTGTCTGAAGGCTCGCACGAATAAAATTTGGGGATTTTTGGCTATAGCAGTGGGATATCCCTTATGTTGTATCGCTTCAGATAAACAGACTCAGGAGAGAGAAGGAGAGGGAGGGAGGTAATGAGACAACAGAGATGATTTTGAAAGAGTGATTAGTCACACACTCATGATGAAATCAGACTTTTTAAACCTCCCCCTAGCTTGTTGATGCGATACAGAGGCAAAAAGGAGGCCATGGAGACAGTAAACACTGGGGATTTATCCAAACTTTCAGGCTCAAATGGACAGTGACATCACCTCAGACACAAGAGAGCAGGCAGTCCAAACCCCTGATGTGTTTTCTCCTCTGTAGTCAGCATCAGAGGATATGGACACTTATGGATCACAGCCAGGAGCTGAACTCTTGGCCACGTGGGGAAGTGGGGGATGTTTATATCTCACAAGTCATATGCTCTGTGCAGAAGTTTGTATCACTGAGTGTATGAGTGTGTGTGTGTGTGTGTGTGTGTGTGTGTGTGTGTGTGTGTGAGAGAGAGAGAGAGAGAGAAGTTGGGGTGTGAGGTTAAGTTTAATGTTATGATTTGAGAGGGTTGCTTCCTTGGAGCCTGTCACCCACACAGACTTGTTTCTCAGATGCGTGCTTAGCATATGCGTCATTAAGATGATTTGCATTTGCGACTACACTCCTGATATCGCAACTATTGAGGAGAAGTGAAGTCAGAGAAGTGTAAACAGTTTATTGGCTTTATTCTGGATGTTTAAAAAGAATATACTCTTTGCCTACGCTGTACTTTCTGCATCCACTGGCATTGGGTTTAAAATTAAGGCCTGGCATGAGACAATCAGATGTTTTGATGGGGCGTTGGGAAAAGAGAAAGAAAAACAGAAGGAAAAAATACAAGAAGTCTAATGGTTCCCAAAGGACAGCAAAAGCAACTAAAACAGTAATTTTGAAAGAGAAAGCAAAGCAGCACATACATGAGCTGGATGGAGACATGTAAGGACTTGGAGACAGTGATCAGTATAACAGGTAACACCAGTAATAACTAGGCCACCGCTAAAAGCAATTAAAACATAAGAAATGCATACAGTAGCACTGAGAGAGAGGCAGATAATGCAGTGTGTCTCTAAACTGTGTCATGCCAATTGTTACATTGCTCACTTTTTTCCCATTCTTGTAGTGTAAACATATCACTGGAATTTTTTATTTATTTTTATTTATTATTTTATATATATATATATATATGTGTGTGTGTGTGTGTGTGTGTGTGTGTGTGTGTATTTTTTAATTTTCTCTTCCCTCTTCTTTCTGTTCTTCTTTCCTTTCCTCCAACCACTCTCTCTTCACCCTCCACCCCACCAACCCCTTGCTCTGTGCTTGCCAGTCTATTTCTGATGTCACTCCTGACCCCCTAACACACATACCACACACACACACACACACACACACACACACACACACACACACACATAAACACACTCCTTATTGCTATACTTAACCTGCAACCTGAGACAACTTACTGGTTAGTAGCTTCAGCTAGCTCCCCTCTGTCTGATACAATCAGATGTTTTACTGTCTATAAACTATTATAACAAACATGCATGTGTGATATGATAGTCATAGTGATTGCTGTGTATTTGGAGTTAGCTTTAAAGGAGTACTTATTCTAACAAGAGGCCCAGGTGTATTTGTGTGTGAAGTTGTGTGTGTGTGTGTGTGTGTGTGTGTGTTTGTGTGTGTGTGAATGTGCTGGTGAAGGGGGTTCCTTCTTCCTGTAGAAAGGAACGCCTCACATTCAGATAGATGCAGGTCACATGACCTGGCAGCTTCCTGTTTCACTTCCTGCACTGCAAAGGCCTTTAAAAAATACAATGGAGGGCACTCACACAGACATTTCCCAGATACACACATTTAAATCTTTGTAGATGGGTACAGAGAGGGGGAGGTACAATTTACCCACATGACACACATATGCCATGTATTCACAGATAAACATACACTCAAAAAGATATATGCACACAGACACACATTTACATCCTTGTCAATATATACAGACCAATTCACAAAATACATGTATTTTCATGTTTCATACATAACACACATGTACATGTACATGTACATGTGCACACCTGTCAGAGTAGTGTATTCATGTCTGATGCCCACAAAGAAAAAAGGACTTAATTACTGGAGGCACAAAAGGAGCAGATGCACTTAAATAAGAGGTGACAACACCCCTAAAAGTTGCCACCACATCTTCATTTTGCATGCACCACACTAACAGGAGCACTTATAGTTGCGCCCCAGTGGCTCATCTGGTAGAGTATGTAACACGCATCAAGGCTAAGTCCTTGCAGTGCCCGGGTTCAAATCCGGCCTGGACCCTTTGCTGTGTGTCATTCTCCCTATCTTTCCCCAGCTTTTCCTGCCTCTCTACTGTCACCATTAAATAAGGCAGAAATGCCAAAAATAAACACAGTTCCAATGAGTGTGAGTTGTTTTTAGATGCACAGACACACACAGTGGCTCTTGTCTTTGGCTGTCATAAGACTTGTAGCGTCCTCTGGTGTGTACAATATTCAGTTTGTTAGCCAATGTTTGTAACATATCATTGGATTCAGATTGTGAGATTTGTCCAGAATTAACCTCAGTTAAATTTGGTACCATGTTTATTAATGTGGAGAATTTCCTTGGCCATTTTTGTGTTCTTTTGTTGAATATAATGTTGAAAAAAACGGCCATCTAAACAATACAAAGATACATTTGCGTGTTGAGTCTTTGCCTTGGTTGGATATGAGCTGCATATATAGTCAGTGTAATATGTGTTTGTCATTCAGTGACTTGAGGCAACTGGCAAGGTGTAATGTGATGTGTTTGATGTGTTGCTAGGCAACCAGACAAGTTGAGGGTGGTGTGGACCAGGAGGAACAGACGCATGTGCTCCAAGGTGAAACTACACTTCACACACACACACACACACACACACACACACACACACACACACACACACACACACATATAAACACACAGAGTCTCACTAACATGGTGTTTGTTGTGCAGCTCCACAGTTGGCAGCCAGGAATCAAGAATCCGTACCGGGGCATGGTGGTGTGGCCGGTACCAGAGAACATCGACATCTCTGTTACACTGTTCAAGGTACTGTTATGACAACCAGGACACAATACAGGCTACTCTATATTTTCATATGTACATAAGTGTTATACAAAGACTTCACATTAAAAATATACAGCTTTTGCAAGCCATAATGATTTTTGGCACTGGCTTCTCATTTTTCGGACATTATGAACTGCTCCTTGAGCGTCCAGCGGGCTGCTGCGGGGCTTTTTTCTTTCTTTTTTTTTTTTCCTTTGTTGGGATCTCAGCCCAGTTGACCTTATTCCCACAGCAGCCATTTTAAACACTGAGCATGGGAAATCTGGGAGATTGGCATGTAATTAGCATTACTTCAACACACAAGTGAGGGCTTCACATAGACCTAACGGGCATCAACTTAACTAAAAGCAAGCAGGAACAGCAGCACGGTGACTGTTTTTAGTCAGCGCCTCGAGAAGCACTTTGTAAACACTGCTTTTTGAAAAGTGACGTATAACTAAATGAAGTTTGTTATTATGCAGAAGGGCAGTTAGCTGGCTCACTAGATAGTTAGCTGGACTCACTCGTATATGTTCCCAGGGTCCAGTGTTCCCCATATTTTTATGCACATGATGGGAACGTGACAAAGGGTTTTATATTACCTAGTTCTACACATGTGCTCTCCCAGGGTCCCATTAACACAGGCTCCTATGTTCCCAAGGTCCTATGTTCACAGGGTCCTATGTTCCCCAGCTCTATCTATGCACATAATGGGAACCTGAAAAAAGATGTTCTCTAGCTCTGTATTTGGGGGGTTTGGGTTAGTGTGTGTTAATAGAATATTGAGCTGGGGAGCACAGGGCCCTGGGAACATAGATACACTCTCAACCGCCAGGTAGCCACCTACAATGACAAAAACACTAGCTAATGTAGTGTTTTTCTGGACACTGTCAGTGTTTTGCTCTTCTAAACTGGGTAAACATGATCTGATGTTGGTTATGGTGGCAAAGTGGAGGTATACGGGCTGTTGTATAAATATAGAAGAATACTGGTACTGGTAGATCAACAAGAAAAACCTTTAAGTACCGAAAATATACAGTAAACTAATGAGCTAAATCTGTATTTGTCTAGACAAGCTGGCTGGTCTAGACTGGTTTTGTGAGCGACCTGGGCCAAAATATTACCTTAATATGTGAACTTATATCCCTGTGGATTTCTGATGTTCATTCATTTCTAATATGTTTTTTCACTTGGTAATCTGTGAAATGATAAATGTTTGCCCATTTCCCAGTGTTTACATGATGTCTCTTGGCACACCTGCGGAATCTTGGCAGACAGCAGTAGGAGTGTGGCCGCTGTGGGAATAATGTCCATTTTCCCCGAAATTAGACAAGACCTCTGTGACATTAAAATAATTAATTATATTCATATTACACAATTAAAATAAACACTAATACGAGGCAGTATAAAAATGAAACCACTTGTTCAATAGATGATGAATCATATACTGATTATGGTTTTGTAGCCTGTCAATGACCTGATGGTGTGTTCTTTACCTGGAAAAGTTGTAATGTGTTAACAATGTATTCACTAGAAATTTTGATAAAGTGATGTCTAACAAATAATGTGTTCTTTTTTTGTCATAATAAATGTAAGACAGACAGATGGATACATGGATGGATGGTAGATAAATGAACATGTTGTTCCACTCTGCAAATCATATAGAGTGATGTTGGCTGTTTTCATTTTCACAGGAGCCCAATGCAGATGAGTTTGAGGACAAAGACTGGACCTTTGTTATTGAGGGAGTAAGTGTTTCTAGACTCATCCTGCAACCTGGAGGTTATCTAACTAGTCGATTAATTGAACTAGAGCCCACACTTTAGTGCTGTGTTAAATAAATACATTTTTTTAATGTGATCAAGCACATTAGAATTTAACATGTTAAACATGTTGCATATTTTCTGTTATAAAATGCTCATCATTCAAACATTTAAGGCTGTACTAATAGTTACCATTTTTTAATACCCTTCCACCTTAACTGTCTTCCATAGGAAAACAAGGGCCATCGTAAGGTTTTGGCGTCAGCGGACATAAACCTGAAGCGGTTTGTCAGCCCGACCCCGACCCAGACTGACCTGACACTGAAGCTGAAGCCGCTGTCGGTCAAAGTGGTGGAGGCCACGCTCAAGCTGTCACTGTCATGTGTCTTCGTCCGTGAAGGAAAAGCCACGTGAGTCGTGTATATTTTTCTTTCTCCTTGGACTCATAACAGTAGTATGTTGTGTTTATGGTCTTGATTACTGTGATGAATATTATGGCTGTGTCAATGTTAAATGTCCATGTTGTCCCATGTTTTTGCCACTTCAAGATGATGTCATACCATTTATCTGTCTATTGTTGATGAAGTGATATTGTCTGTGTAGCCCAGACAGTAGAACTTCATAAATTATAACCTACATACAGAAAAATGCACAGAGAGCATTTAAACTCTTTTCCCCCTGTATTTTTCCTCATTTGTTCTCTATCAGATAGTGTGGGATTAAAAAAAAAATCATCACAAATAATATTGGCACAATAGTGATGATATTTGTCATTGTGAGTTTTTATCCACTAGTGGTGATGTCATCAGAGAGTGAATAACATTGTCATATATATAATTTTTGTATTGTAATTTGGTTCACTAGTGATGAAGACATGCAGAGTCTGGCCAGCCTGATGAGTGTCAAACCCACTGATATCGGTAACCTTGACGACTTCAATGAAAGCGATGAGGAGGAGGACAAGAAGGCTATCATTTCTACATGTAAGCACACACACACACACACATACACACACAAACACACACGAACATTGTTCGCTAACGGTAAAACTCCTCCTGCTTCCTCTGCTTGTCCTTCTGCTCTTTACAATGAAATATTCTCCCCTGTCACTTTTCTGACATCGCTTCTTCCTCCATTTCCCTTCATTTTTCTGTCACCGCCTCTCGTCTCACGTCCTTCCTGTTGTGGCTGCCAGCTACACACACCTTAGTCCGGCCCAATCGCCCCGCTCCTCCTCCTCCTGACAAGAGGAACTCCATTGGACACACTCTTCCAGCCTCAGGTAGCTCCCTCTTTCTCCCTGGCTTTTATTCTGTCTTTGTTTCTCTTGCCTTCATCAAAGAGAAAGAGGTGCACCCAGGTATCCTCTCTCTGTCTGGGCCCTGTTCTCCTCCTCTCTTTGTTTTTCTGCAGCTCTGTTTGTACTATTTCACGCACTCCTGTCATTTGTTCTTCCATGACTCACTCTGCAGCCCTACCCACATTACTGTACAGTAACACTTAACTAAGCTCTTTGCATACCACATACTTCTCAGCTGGACCTCAAATGCATCATTTAGAATAACATGACAGTGGGCATGTGACATTATGTGGTATCTTGGATGTTGGCTTGAAAAATTCCAGATGCAAACTTGTCACATGGAGGCAATCATGTCCAGAGTGATGTTAACTACAAAATAAAATGGAGAACACTGTGTGACAGAAGATCACTTGTTGAAAATGATCCTTGTTTGGAAGTGCAAATGCATTTATTTGTGAAATTGCCAGGTTTTAAGGATAATATTCGTGCTTTTTTTCAAGTTTGTGTGTGTCGTCTAGGTTGCACCTCTCCATTATGTTAGTTTTGCCGGTTGTGCTCATTTTCCTACTTTGATAGAAAGCTATTTGCTGTCATTCATCCTTGTGCAATATGAAAACCAGTTTCCACAGATTTGAAAATCGCCTGAGCTGGATATTCCATCACAGTAAACACAAAACCTCAGTTTACACCAATTGCATGAGTTACTAGTATACTGTTGTTTTATTTTGCCCAAGTTGAGAGTTTTCATACTACTGTGGCCATGATGTTCAGCTCTGCTTCCCGTTAGTTACCTGACGGGAAGCACCTTATTTTATTGACACCTTATGACACCTTATTTTATTGTCCCATCCATGTTTATTTATATTGAGGCTGTATTTATTAGCTGGGACAGTGGTTACTTTCAGGCAAGGTTTGATACTGTCAAGTTTGCATTATATTAAAAACAAGTATATGTTTAAAATATCTCACTAAATACAGCATGCATTGTAGAATGATTGGGGGAAATGTAAACTAGGGATAGGCAGCTGTAAGTAGGCCATAACTCTAAATGACAGTGGTGTTCTCCTTTAAATAAGCTGGTTCATTAACTCAGTCTACAGAATGATACTGACTTCATACCCCTCATGCACATAATGTCAGTATTCACAATCATGTTAACAGCCAGTCATATTCAGAGATTTTCACAGCTTCACATTTTGTTGTTGGTGTCAAACCAACAAGTAATATGACTAACAAAGGATCTTCATGACAGTAAAATACGTAACGGACATGAGATCCTTGCAAGCTGCAGCTGATGTTTAAGTCATTTCATTTGCATTACTCAGCTCATGACTTTTCTTTTGCCCTCTTTCTCATTTCCTCTTTCTGCAAACATCAACTCCATCTATTCATCCACCCATCTATGCATATCCAGCTTGTGGAAAAGAGGGTGGAAAACCAGGATCTGGTCCTCCCAGTCCTGCTCTCCACTCCCGTCCTCCTCTACCTATCGCTCCTCGCCCTTCCCCTCGCCGTTGCAGACACGCCCTCTCTACCACCCCCGCCCAGTCAGGGACTCAGCCTTCCCCAGGTCCATCCCCTCAACCCTCTCCCCGGTCCAAGCATAAAAATTCACATGTCCCTGTTCAGTCTGATGCTCCTGCTCCATCTGAACCCCTCCCTCCAGTCTCTGCATTACTCAATCCTCCATCACCCAAGAGCTCCCAGAGTTCCCAAAACACACCCTCTGATTTGGCACCATCTGCAATGGCTTCCTCCCCTCCTGATCCTTCATCAGTCACATCAGCATCTACTTTACCTGCTGCCCCATCCCAGCCATCTTCAGCAATGCCGTCCTTGCCGCATCCTTCTTCAGGCATTAATCCCCCCTCAGCAGAGCTCTGTGAAGCCGCAGTGCCCTCAAATACTGCCTCCACACTGCCCTCTAAGATTCCCGCTGCCTCAGAAACAGGCATTACCTCATCAGCCCGCAAACCTCCCTCCCTTACATCATCATCACCCGAGTCTCCAAACCAGCCTCCTATCCTAACACCTTCCTCCTCTGCCCCACAAAATCCCCCTCTCTCTGTTTCCACTGGGCCTACTCTGCCCCATGTCACCTCCGCTACTCCCTCCCAGCCTCTCTCCTCCAAATCCTCCTCTTTTCCAAAATTCACCCAGTCCTCTGAGACCCCATCCTCACACTCTCCATTCACCCGGACCCTCTCTCAGCCTCCAGCCCTGCCTAGAATCTTCCACCCGAGTTCAGGAAAAGGTATCCTCTGGCTGGCTGTCTGGCAGACATGCATGCTGCATTTCCATTGACCAACGCGTTTTACGTACAGTTGTCTTGTTGGAAGTTTCTGCATGATGTAGCTTAATGCACATGGTACGTTGGGTGGAGCATTTATGTACCACTTACTTCTGTGACAGTGTGAGGGCAGTCTCTGCATGATGAGGATCATTTTTAGTGTTGTCATGATACCACAAGTTTGACTTACACCAGTATTTAATAGCTAAACATTTGTTAATACCTGTCATACCATATCTATCTATCGATCTGTTCTACTCCATACATTCACCTTCTGGACTGGGGATGACTGAAATTCCTTTTGCACTGGTATTGAAATTTCTGTAATTGTGACAACACTGATCATTAGACTGTAGACTGCGCCAAGTGTCGAGGTGCACTGCCCCAGCTTGCTTACATAGTCATCGTTGCTGAGAGATGAGTGAAAGAACGAAGTAAAAGTGCAGTACAGGTGTACATCATTTCTGTCGTGTGACATGGTGCTAGTTAACCGCATGCTGTAATATTCTGAGCACTTAGCCACGTCACTCACTGCTTTCTCTTTTTATTTCCTCTTCTGTTCACTTCTCCTTTTGCCTCCTCTCTTCTGCTTTCCTCACTTCAAATCCAGTTTCATATCAGCGGCGCCCCCCGGAGGCAGAGGAGCCACCTTCAGCCGCTGGTCTGTATCTTTACCTCTCAGATGAGTCCAAGTTAAAGTTATGTTTTCATCATCACATGGTCCAGTCTGTTCTACTAATCTAGCACTGATGTTTGTTTTAGTCCTTTAACTGTGTCCTTTTTTCCGCTGCTGTTTCTTCTCTTCCCTCCTTCCCCTCTCTGCTCTTTGCTTAAATGTCTTCCCCCTTGTGTCCTCTCCACCAGTTCGCTCCCATATTTTCAAACCTCAGATTGTCAAGTCAGTGGCTCGCCCCTCCTCTCCCTCACCCTTCTCCTTTGATGCCCCTCCCTTTGACAAGGCAGTAGTTAACAGGGCTACAGCACCACCTCTTCCCCAGTCTCGCCCTTCTAGCTCACAGTCAGGTAACCACTGTCAGTGAGATGAGCGGTGCCAGTAGTATGCATATGTATCAGCATGACTTGTATGATGAAAGCTCACAGTAGTGTGCATTGAACCCACATGGATACAGTTACTCTACACATGTTTACCAAAGAAGTATCATTTTCTATGATTCCTATAAGTGTTATTGTTGAAATGAGCTATGTTTGATATCAGTTTATGTACAAGGCAGCTCATGGAGGGTGCATTAAGTAATTGGTCACGTCTAGTTATTGGAAAGAATACTGGCATTATGCAGCTTACAATGCATTATTACTGCTCTGCTGCATGGCATCAGTTCCACTGGTGGCTATGCTTATCATACTGTTTACATTACTTGTTTTATTCTTTTCATGAAATCCTCTTTCCTTTGCTTTTTTCCTCTTCTACTCATCTTCTCGCTGCCACATTTGCTGTCACACCCATCCCTCTCCTCCTTTGCTTCTGTGCTCTTTTGTCACTTGCTTTCCCTCTCCCAGCTCCCTCTCATGTCCCCCCTCAAGTCCAATCATCCTAATCTTTTTCTCTCCTACTACTCACCTTTTCCTTCTTCACCTCATCTTTCCTCCCCTGCCTTTTCTCCTCCTGTGCTCCTCACCACTAATACTATCCTTCCCCATGTCTTTGTTCTCATCATTTTGTTTGTGTTCCTCGTTCTGCTCTCTTCAGGAGGCCAGGAGACATGGCTGAGCTCTGACATCACTATTATTGGTGGAGACGTCAGCCCGGTCCCTCTGTTGACCAGTCCGGACCTTGATGCTCTCTGTGACCCCGAGGCTACACCCCTTTCCGCCTCCCTTCCCTGCTCCTCACCTCCTCGCTCCTCTTCTCTTTCCACCTCTCTTCTTTCCTCTCCTTCTCTGGCCGGCACTCCCTCTCAGCTGCCTGCCTCTGCCCCTGCTCCTCCTGCTAAGCTCAGCTCCTGTCAGTCAGGTACACCAGCCAGCCACCCTTTCTCAAACATTCTCCTAACAGAGATTATTTCAACCTCGCCTGACTCCAAAAGTTCCTCTGATGCTGTTTGTCTTGTAGAGATGTCCCATGTGGAGGCAGGTCTCTGGACCCAAATAAACATGCTGTCCTCACACACTTACAGAGTGTAACTTATGCCCCGATCTTGAATTGCTCTTTGTAGGGTCCAAGGAATCCCCTGTTACCAAGGAAACAACTCCAGTCACTCTGACCCATGGCGAGGAGTCTCCCCGAAGCAACAGGACGGTCGCCAGCATCAGAATAGCCAACCAGCCAATCAGACCAGGCCAGGACTCTAAAGAGACAGTCTCAGAAAGCACAGCTAAACCAGGAAGGATCAGGTGAGGTCATGGGATGATGTCACATGAGTGTACAGTCAAATTAATCTCACTTGGTTTACAGATAAGTTTGGCCTCAAACCACTTTACGGGAAGCAAACGTGTCAACACACCCCACAGCTTAAGGCAGAGGGCATCTCAGGCTCTGCACTGAGTCATAACCGTGTGTAGACTGGATTCAGCCCCAGTGTAGCTCAGAGAGAAGGCCTTAGACTGCAGCATGAGTTTGGTCATTTTCCAAAACAGAACGGTGGCTGAAGAAGTGAAATTTCAACACCTGATGAAGCAATCGGCGAGCCAAGAGGTTATTATCACATCCAAGGACGCCACATAGATATGTGTATAATGTCCTCACGGAATCCATTCTTTCCGATTTGTGTTGAGGATAGCAAACCTCTTAAGAAAGAAAACAGTTGTCTTTCCCATATTGAATCTTGGGGCATTCCAGTCACTTTCTTTGATCAAGTCGCCCTCTGATGAATCGTAGGATGACATGCAAGCTTCCAGGGTCTTTATCTGTCCTCCATCATTGCGTCCTTTTTCTTTGAATCATTCTAGATTCATTAGATATCACAACAAACATGTCATGGAGGAAGCGATAATGCACAAAAAAACACATCTTGAGTTAGACCCAATGGTACTGATCAACAACTCAAACTCAAACAACATTTTGGATTACAGAAAATAAAATTTTAAAAAAAAAAGCAAAATCTTACTTCTTGCACCTTAGTCTGAGTGTCCTCAAGCTAACACATCTAAAAAGTAAGACCTGCTCCAGCTTGTTGACGTGGCTGTTCCAGGAGAATGCAGTAACACTGCGGTTGAGGTGGTTGAGGTGTTTATCCTTGCTGGTTGATCGGGGATTTTTTGATTTGTTTATCGACCGCCGTTGTCATGACTCGTGGCTGCTTTGTGTGTGGCCTTTGTGCCGCCTTGATGCTAACATGTGCTAACGGTTACAGAGTGTTTTCTGCCCTGCCTCCGCTCACTGACTGTAGAAGCAGACTTAAAGCAGGTCTAGATTATGCTGTCTGGCTTGCCCGTCACCCC
The DNA here is from genome assembly GCF_902150065.1 of Myripristis murdjan. Lineage (NCBI taxonomy): Eukaryota > Metazoa > Chordata > Actinopteri > Holocentriformes > Holocentridae > Myripristis > Myripristis murdjan. The sequence goes on along the minus strand of NC_043993.1, from coordinate 11,337,103 downwards.
CCATCACCTCCCGCACGCCCAGCCTTGCAAAACCTCACCATGCTTTGTGGCCCACTGCTGTGTGACTTGCAAGCCTGACCTGCAGTATCTCTGTCCCCAGTCCTGGCCAATCCACTTCAGAGCTGATCGTAGCCCCTCCCCCTCCATGGCCCTTCTCTTGCTGTGAAAGCTCCGCCCCACAACAGCCCTCCACCAATGTCGTGGCAGCATTTATCACACCTAAACAGTCAAAGGCCGAGGAGGAAACTGATTCACTTAAAAAGCCAACCAGTGAGCTGGAGAGCCGCGTTAACCCGTTTAAGATTGAAAAGCCGCCATTGGCTCAGCCCGAGCCTGACCTTGATGACATCGTGTTTGAGTCCTTTAACCCGAGTCAAGAATCAGGAGGCTTGTTCTCAGAAGAGCACGACTCCAAACGGGATACCATCAAAAGGTGTCCTCCTGGGTAAGTGTCACACACAACATAATACATGCATTCATGCGCACAGGCACACATGCACAAACACATGCAGACATTTTATTCATTTATTTATACCCACATGGATAACATAAATAATAAGGTCCCAAAAATGGATGGAATCATATACAGTTGGTCCTGACACAAGTATTACATAATCCTGCAGTTGTGATTATTTGAGCTGACCTTGATCGTTTTGCGTAATTGTTAGTTTGCACAATTTTGTATTGAAATGCCAAAAGTTAGAAAAAATCACAACAAAAGAATAAAAATCAGGGGCACTTCCATCAGTTGAGCTGCAGACATTTTTTTTTTCCCTCTGGTCATATGACATCATTCAAAATGAGACGCTCACTCGTGCCTGTATTATGTAAGTTATTTAAGGGCCTTTTCACACCCATAAGTCCAAGGCTCGAGGCTCATGTTTTTGTTTCATTGTGTACATTTGATCCGATTAGATTTGGTTCCATATTAAAAGAGACAAAGTTCATTTTACTCATTGCGCACAGCTGCCTGACAGGTGCATGTCACTTGAATCGGTCCAAAACTCTGAACATCCATATTTTCACTCGAGACACAAACCGAACCATGGTTCACTTGGATCTGGACCAAGATCACCTCTTTTCATCAGACCAAGGTCTGGTGTTTGGTCTGGAATACGGTCTGGGGGAGGTTTCACACCTGTAATTTGGTTAGGATCAAACTGAAAGTCTGGAAGTCCAGATTAAATGAGGCAGGCATGAAAGGGCTCTAGATCAGTTATGCCATGTGACATTTTTGTTAACAATGCCTAAAAGCCAAAAAGAAATTTTTCATTTTATTATAATAAATGACTCTTCCTCTTTATTAAGTGTGCTGTATGTGTACTCTTATTAAATTTATACTATAATTGTGGTGAACAATGAGCCAAAAAAGATAATTAAATCATTATTCTTTATTTGTATGACAATTAATCATCAGCTAAAATATGATGACTGTGACAGCCCTACAGACAGTACAGCACTCACAAGTGTGATCACGTACACATGCATATACGCAGGAGCACGTGCGCACACACACACACACACACACACACACACACACACACACACACACACACACACACACAGATACACACAACTAGGAATAAGGTGTGTTGTCTATCTGTCCTGTAGTTTTCAACAGAAAATCAGTGAAAAGGTCCCTGGAGGGTCTGCAGTGACAGACCAATTAGAGGGAGCAGCAAAGGTGAAGAAGGAGGAGAGGAGCACAGAGCAGGAGGAGCGAGAGGAGAGGAGAAAGTGGGAGGAGGAAAAGAAGAGACTGTTAGAGGAGGAGAAGAAAAGAGTTTTGCAGGAGGAGGAGGAGAAGAAGAAGGAGAGGGAGAAGAGGAAGCAGGAGGAGGAGAGACTCTTGAAGGAGAAACGAGACAAACAGGAAAAGATGAGGGAGGAGGAGAAGGGGAAGAAGAATGAGGAAGAGAGGAAGAAAAGAGAGGAGGAGAAGAGGCTTTTGGAGGAAAAGGAAATACAAAGGAGAGAGGAGGAGCGGAGGCTTGAGAAGGAGAGATTCTTGAAGAATATGAAGGAAGAAGAAGAGAAGAGGAAGGAGGAGAGGAGAGTGTTTGAGGAGCAAAGAAAGAGGAGGGAGGAAGAGAAAAAGAGGCTTCTGGAGGAAGAGGAGGAAAGGAAGGCAGCTGAACTCTTGAAGGAGGCAAAAGAAAAAGAGAGACTGCTGAAGGAGCAGCGTAAAATGAGGGAGGAGGAGGAACAAAGGAAGCGGGAGAGGGAGGAGAAACAACGCCTAGAGGAGGAGAAGAAGAAAGAGAAGGAAAGACTCTTGAAAGAGGAGGAAGAGAGGAAGAGGAGGGAGGAGGAGACAAGAGTCAAAGAAGAGGAGGCAAGAAGAAAGAGGGAGGCGGAGGAAAAGGAGAGACTCTTCAAAGCAGAGAAAGAGAAGGAGGAGCAGAGAAGGAAGGAGGAGGATGAAAGGAAGAGGAGAGAGGAGACGCAACGTCTTGAAGAAGAGAGGCGGAAGAGGGAGGAAGAGGAACAGCAGAGACTCTTGAAAGAGGAGAAAGAAAGAATGGAGCAGAGGATGAAAGAAGAGGAAGACAGGCAGAAAAGAGAGGAGGAGAAAAAGCGCATTGAGGTGGAGGAGCGGAGGAGGCAAAAGGAAGAGGAGGAGAGGAGGAAGAGGGAGAAAGAAGAAAAGGAAAGACTAGCCAAAGAGGAGCTGCAAAGAAAGGAGGGGGAAGAGAGACTTTTGAAGGAGAAAGAGAGGAAGAAAATGGAGGAGGAAAAGAAGAAGAAGCTTTTGAAGGAGAAGGAAGATAGGGAGAGAAGACAAGAGGAGGAGAGGAGACTCAAGGAGGAGGAAGAGAGGAAGAGGAAGCATGAGAGAGGCGTTCCTCCCTGCAGTTTGGAGGCCAACCGGTCAGACGAGGACAAGGAAAGGATGAAATCTCTGGCCGGGTCTCGTTCCACTTCTCTTTTCATTTCCCAGCTGGAGCCAAACACACACACACTTCCTCCGGCTCTCACACACTCACCCAAAGCTCCTAGCGACATGACACACCCTCCTCCTATCGGCCAATCACAAGACAGAAGCACCAGTATCCACCAATCACAGTCCAGAGAAAAGGCCCTTTCATCGGTTGAGAAACCAAGCCCCGCCTCCACGAGAATGAAAGCCAATGAGCGGTGAGTTACAGCACTGAGATAAAGAGTAAAGTCATCAGTCAATCGATCAATTAGTCAATCAACAGCTAACCAATTACGATTTTGATAATTGAGTAATCTTTTTAGTGGAGATACCAAACAGTTTCCAAACACACCCTCACTAAAATCACTAAGATTTGCTTAATTTTTTTTCTTTCTTTCCTCTTTAAAAAACTTTGTTGATTTTTTTGGCTGCTGGTAAGACTAAGGACACAATTTCAAGGCATCACTTTGGGCTCTGCTGACTGCCAGAAACCATTTGTCATTATTTTTGATACTTAATCAACTGAATGATTAATCAGTTGATTGAGAAATAGTCTATAGATTCATCAACCCTAAAGTAAAACAGCATTTTCATAAACATTTGTGTTACATCATAAAACAGACGATATCCTCTATGAATGAAACCGTGGAGTTGGATGACGGGTTGACAGAACCACAGTGTGTAAAAGTGTCACAACCCAGTCCATCAAACAGCTGAAGTTAGTTGAATTTGTGGTGGAGTGCACATGAACGTCATCTGCAAACAGACTTCATCAGCCAAAGAAATTTGCATGCACTCCTTCAAATGGTTTTGAGACCCGCCCGTGACAGCACAACCTAAGCTGCTTCACTGCCATCTTGTCTTTGAATGCGCAGATGACCCACGTGAACGCTGCCGAATAATGATTTTAGAAAGTGCTTTACGCTGTGGCTTTTGACTGTACTGGTGTTTGATTTTGTTTTTGATTTTTTTTTTTTTTTTTGGTTTTAATTCCAACAGCACTTTGCATCTGCTATCATCTGCTTTTTTAAATCCTTGAATAAATCAATCAATAAATCATTGTCAATCAACCAATATAGGAGCACATAGGAACATTCTGACTGAGATTTCAAATGTTTTGAGTCGATTTAAATATCAGTCCAGGTTTCTTTACTCTAACTGTGTGAAAATGGCGTCAACACGATAAGGGTGTCATCCAAGTGATTTTACTGTATTTCTGTTAACATTACTGTTACCGCTTTATTTTTCTGTGATTCTTTGTGATTCCCTGCTGATCTCTTTATTTAAATATTTGGAGAATCTGTTTGGTTTCCCTGTTGCTTGATCATCTCATGCCCTTACTTTCCTCCCTGTCTTCGTTCTCTCTCTCACTCCTCCCTGTCCTGTCCCCGGCTTTCACCTGTGGTCTCCCTCCTTGTCTGTTTTCCTCCTTCTCTTTTCTCTCCTCTTTCAGCGTGAGGCAAGCCTCTCCAGTAAGAGAAGGTTCATTTTCAGATGTTGTTATCCTAGAAACAAATATGGCTGCCACATCCAGGACGCCTGGCATTCACTCAGGCCACATGTCTCAGCCCTCTGCTCAGGATAAACCCATGACATTAGAAGGCTTGTCCCTGATCCCACCCCCAGAGAAGCTGCTGGATGCAGAGTTTCCCCTATGGAATGTGCTAGAAGGGAGAACTGGGAAAAATAAAACTGAGCAGATCTCTGTCAAGGAGGTTATTACACAGCAAAACACAAAACCTCAGGGCGGAGGGTAAGAATGGACAGGAGAACGCCTGCCTGTCTGCCTCTGCTTTATTTTCTGTCTGACTCTCTGTCTGTCTGTCTGTCTTGCTGTGATCTGGTTCAGTGGTTTTCAAAGTGGGGTTCGGTGGCCCCCAAGGGTCCTTGAGGGGCTTTGATAGCATCCTCAGAACATTTTGAATTAATGTCAAGATAATTCACTATAAAGCGTTATGATAAAAAAGTATTGGCAGTTATTTTAACATTATGTTTTAATCTCACCACTTTGATTCTATTTGTCAGTACTCATTTATAACATCTCAACAGTTTAGTACATAACACAAGCCAAAATATCTTTCCACATCAGTGTCTTGCAAAATCTCTTCAAATGGGGATCTGCAGCTTAATGAAAGTTAACTCGAGGGCCCAGAACATGAATAAGTTTGAAAACCCCTGATCTAGTTTGTTTGGTAATGGTGTTATTAAATAGCAAAAACTGTGTAATAATCAGTGCTTTACCTTCCATCTGCTCTTTCTCTCAGCTCTCACAGAGAAGATGCTCCTGAAGCAGACTCCTCTAACAGAGAAGAGCATCAGCCGGACAGAGCAGAAGAATCAGAAATGCATCATATTGTCTCAGCGCCTGGCAAGCCCTGCCTGTCTCCAGTTGGAGAGGAGCCCACAGAGCCAGAGAGACCCAGCACTGAACCGGCAACCTCACCGGAGGTGTGCCCTAAACAAGGCAGTGAGCTTGTGGCTCTGGAGCTGGCGCCACTGCTTCCCTCAGAACCAGAACCAGAACCAGAACCAGCTCTCCAGCCGGCAGGGAAACCACAACAGGAGGGAGCGGATAAGGAGGAGCCACCCAGCAGCGGCAGAGCTGGTGGTCTGGAGAGTTTAGTCAATAAGGAGCCGGAGTGGGAGGCAGAAAAGACACTGTGGGCAGCTGTGGAAGAGACCACCGGGGAGACACAAGTGGAAAGAGGGATGGAGAATAGTCAGAGCACTGAAGAGAAGGATGAAAAGAAGGAGGAAGAGGGGAAGCAGGAGGAGGAGGGTGGTGTAACAGGGGGGTGAGTCAGCGATAGTTCCTTGCAACCCTCACAGCATGGTGTGATTTTTCTCCCTGTCACTGTCAAACCAGCACATACACAGATCCACACACACACACACCACACACACCTGCACATGCACATGCACAAACACAATCTCCTCTGTGGCACTTGAGCTTTACCACCGCTTACTTCATAGCAGCCATTAACCCGCTCTGCTGCCGTCCTGTTCATCTCAAATTTCCTTGGTCTGTCTATGCTGTCAGATTGATCTTTTAAGTGGAGTTAATTTTGGAGAGCACGGGAGAGGGATCTCCAGGCGTTAGTAGAGTAACGTTTGTGCGTCTGTGTATGCGTGTGTGCTTGTGCGCGCGTTTGTGTGTGTATGCCAGTGCCCATAAATGTGTACTCACAGAGGCAGAGCAGCAGAAGGAGGTGTCTGCTGGCTTCATGTCAGCAGTAGTGGGCGTGTTGTATAAAGGGTGAGTCTCGGTTTGCCTGTGTGTCATGATTATACACCCTTTATGTAGTAAGAAAAGCTGATTAATAATATAATTTTATTACAATATCACCACATTAGCACATACATTTTCCTTGATTTTCAACCCAATTAGGGGGATTTTTTTTTTATATATATTTTCATTGTTTAATACATTATCTGGCAGCCAATATCAGGTATTGTCCGTTGCTGTATTGCCACTGATATATAATTTCCTGGTGCAGCACTTTTGGAGTAGTTTGGTCCTGGTCCTATTAGTTCAAGGAATTGATTCACCAACTGAACAAGACATCATTAATTACATTGCCGTACTGACATTTTGTCTTGTATTTATTCATAAGCAAGCTCTCTATTTGTGTCTGTCAGTGGGAAAGCAGTGCTCTCACTTGCATGGCAACAGAAATGGTTTTACTTATTCTTAATTGTTCCCAAAGAGACACTTAAATACTAATGTAGTGTGACGCATTGGGTAGAAGACAGATTCAGGGTGGCACTCACTGTAACCAAAAATGAACAAACATTTCCTCAGTGTGCTTTGGCAGGGCCATTTGGTCAAGCACCAAAACAAAGTCTGAGTAGGAACTAATGAGTCAAGCATGCTGTCTGGTTTTCTGTGACACTGATCACAGAGCCTGGTGTGGTCATGACCAAACTTCAGGGTGAGTTCTGTCCCTGAGTTTTCTTTCCTGTTCCTCCTGTCTGTCCCTTAGCTATGAGACAGTGGCCTCCATCCTGCATTCACCTGGATCTACTGATGCAGGTCAGCCATGGCCCACTGCAGACCAACCATGCCTCCTTATGGCAAATGAAAGTCAGCCATGTGTCCCTAAGGTAGATGCAGACCTTCCATGTTCCTCTGAGGCAGATGCAGGCCCGCTGCTTCCCTCTGGAGTGGATATTTCACCACCCACAGGCTTCTCTGACACAGCAGATGACCAGCCAATCAGTGCACAGAAGCTCTCAAGGGCTGAACTGACATTGGCTCAGAAACCAGAACGGCCAACCCGTGAGGCAACACATGGGCTGAGTCTGGTGGCCAGTCTGAGACTGGCTGCCAGCGAGCAGGAGAGAGAGAGAGAGGAGGAGAGGGAGAGAAGGGTAACGGAAATGAGGGAAGAAACTGAGCGGGAAGAGAGAGAGAGGGCAGCTAGGGAGGAGAGAGAAAGGAAAGAGAGGGAAGAGATGGAGAGGAAAGAGAGGGAAAGGAAAGAGAGGGAAGAGGTAGAGAGGAAAGAGAGAGAACAGAAAGAGAGGGAAGAGATGGAGAGGAAGGAGAGAGAAAGGAAAGAGAGGGAAGAGATGGAGAGGAAGGAGAGAGCAAGGAAAGAAAGGGAAGAGATGGAGAGGAAGGAAAGAGAAAGGAAAGAGAGGGAAGAGATGGAGAGGAAGGAGAGGGAAAGGAAAGAGGAGGAAGAGATGGAGAGGAAGGAGAGGGAAAGGAAAGAGAGGGAAGAGATGGAGAGGAAGGAGAGGGAAAGGAAAAAAGAGGGAAGAGGTAGAGAGGAAAGAGAGAGCAAGGAAAGAGAGGGAAGAGATGGAGAGGAAAGGATGAGAGCAAGAAAGAAAGGAAGAGAGGGGAAAGAGAAAGGAAAGAGAGGGAGAGATGGAGAGGAAGGAGAGGGAAAGGAAAGAGGGAGAGAGGAAAGAGGAGAGGGAAAGGAAAGAGAGGGAAGAGATGGAGAGGAAGGAAAGAGAAAGGAAAGAGAGGGAAGAGATGGAGAGGAAGGAGAGGGAAAGGAAAGAGAGGGAAGAGATGGAGAGGAAGGAGAGGGAAAGGAAAGAGAGGGAAGAAGTAGAGAGGAAAGAGAGGGAAGAGATGGAGAGGAAGGAGAGGGAAAGGAAAGAGAGGAAGAGATGGAGAGAAGGAGAGGGAAAGGAAAGAGAGGGAAGAGATGGAGAGGAAGGAGAGAGCAAAGAAAGAAAGGGAAGAAATTGAGAGGAAGGAGAGAGCAAGGAAAGAGAAGGAAGAGATAGAGAGGAAAGAGAGAGAAAAGAAAGAGAAGGAAGAGATGGAGAGGAAAGAGAGAGAAAGGAAAGAGAAGGAAGAGATGGAGAGAAAGGAGAGAGCAAGGAAAGAAAGGGAAGAAATTGAGAGGATGGAGAGAGCAAGGAAAGAAAGAGAAGAACTTGAGAGGAAGGAGAGAGAAAGAGTGAAAAGGGAAACTGAAGAGAGAAGGAGGCTAGAAAAGGAGAGGGAAGAGATGGAGAGGAAGGAGAGAGAAAGGAAAGAGAGGGAAGAGATGGAGAAGCAGGAGAGAGAAAGGAAAGAAAGGAAGAGGTAGAAAGGAAGGAGAGAGAAAGGAAAGAGAGGGAAGAGGGTAGAAAGGAAGGAGAGAGAAAGGAAAGAGAGGGAAGAGATGGAGAAGCAGGAGAGAGAAAGGGAAGAAAGGGAAGAGGTAGAAAGGAAGGAGAGGGAAGAGGTAGAAAGGAAGGAGAGAGAGAGGAAAGAGTTGGAGAGGAAGGAGAGAGAAAGGAAAGAGAGGGAAGAGATGGAGAGGAAGGAGAGAGAAAGGAAAGAGAGGGAAGAGGTAGAAAGGAAGGAGAGAGAAAGGAAAGAGAGGGAAGAGATGGAGAGGAAGGAGAGAGAAAGAGTGAGGAAGGAAACTGAGGAGAGAAAGAGGCTACAAAAGGAGAGGGAAGAGATGGAGAAGAAGGAGAGAGAAAGGAAAGAGATGGAGAGGAAGGAGAGAGAAAGGAAAGAAAGGGAAGAACTTGAGAGTAAGGAGAGAGAAAGGAAAGAGAGGGAAGAGATGGAGAGGAAGGAGAGAGAAAGGGAAGACATGGAGAGGAAGGAAAGAGAAAGGAAGAGATGGAGAGGAAAGAGAGAGAAGAAATAAAGAGGGAAAATGAGAAAAAGAGGTTGGAAAAAGAAAAGGAAGAGATGGAGAGGAGGGAGCGAGAAAGGGAGAGAGAAAGCTTTGAAAAGCAGAAGGAAGAGATGGAGAGAGAAAGGGTGGAAAGGGAAAATGAGAGAAAGCGGTTAGAAAAGGAGGGGGAAGAACTAGAGAGGAGGGCAATGGAGGAGGGAGAAAGGGTAGAGAAAGAGATGGAGCGGAGAGCAAGAGAAGAGATGGCTGAGAAGAAGAAAAGGATGAAGAAATGCTAGAGAAACAGAAGGAGGAGAGGATAAAGGAACAGGGGAAGGACAGGTGGGAGGAGAGGGAGAGGCAAAGAGATGCAAACACCAAGAAAGAGAAACCAGAACAGAGACAAGAGACTCCTCCATCAGCAGCAAACAGCCAATCAAATGCCTGGCCTCCACTGAGGGAGGCAGAGCTGGAGGAGATCGCATGTGAGGAAAGACGACAGGGCGACAAATCTGTTTCCCAAACTGTGAATGACACTGAAGTCAAAACTGGTCTAAACAAAGCTGTGATGCCACTTCCTGTCTCTCAAGTCAAACCGAAAAGCAAGCCTGACTCCACATCAGCCAAATCCAAGACCCTCATATCGCTGTTAATGAAGTGCTGAATAAACCTGGTCCAGGGTCAGTTAAAAGAGGAAACTCCAACCTTAAGTCTAGTGCCGTACCAGTGTGGATGAGAGAGGACGAGGAGGACGAAGAAGTGGAGTATGAGACAGGGCAGGAGGATCTCGGCACTGTCTGGGCCGCTGAGCTGTACATGGACGGGGAAGGGGGGTGAGTAGAGGGGTGAGAGGGGTGAGTGGCAGGATGATGAGAGGTGAGTAAGAGGAGATAAGGCAGAGATCAGAGGGTCAGAGGCCTCTGCCTGTGCCTGTGCTTTTGCTCTCGACAATAACTACGGCTTGAATTTAATGCAGTTGGGATACTTGGTATTTGCAAATACTTGAGTGTCCTAAGGGTTTGGCCTTTTGCTGGATGCCTTCCTGTGTTGGCATGTGAATCATTTACATCTCTTTCCAAACAATCATCATCACTGTATTGTTTGTAAAGAGAACCACACTTCCCTGGCTCTCATATTGCTTTGGACTATGTATAAAGCATTTTGATTGGTGTTTCAAAGGCATTATGAAGCATTGTGACTGATGGTGATGAAGCCCGACGACTGATCAGGAAACACTGCTGTTCAGGGGCATTTGGACACTCAGGGGCACTGTTCAGGACCCTGTTTGCATTTGTGGTTAACATGCATCTCAAGGGATCTGATCACAAGCAGACCGCTCGAAATACAGGTGTTTTAATGTGCATTTTAATTTGGTGTCACACTGTGACTGATTACTCAAAACACACATCAGAGGTGGTCAGGGACATACTGGATCACATACCTTCGTAATGTGAACACTAATGTGCCCCAGTGAGTCCACAACAACAGGGAAAGACTGTCTAGTCAATTTGTGGAAGGAAGGGGTGCTTGATAGAATTGATTAAGATTAAAGGAAAGGAAAGGAAAGGAAAGGAAAGGAAAGGAAAGGAAAGGAAAGGAGTAATTCTGATTACAAGTCAACCCTGAAGATGTATTTGAGACAAACGATAATTCCACACATGAATGGTGATCTGTCTAGGCTGTCCTGTTGTGATCGCATCATCCAACATGGATATTAAACCAATGTTACTGTGCAACTGCTGCAGCTATTTCAAACAACGTTTCCGCATATCTGAGCACCAGTGCAGCAAGTGTAAAAAAAGAGGAACTACCACAGTGGCTACATCTGTATCTACAATGTTGTCAACGATAATCACTTGCTTCATAATAGCTGAGCTGCCGTCATGGAGCATGGCAAAGATCCTGTTGTCAAGTGTCAAGTGACATGAATTAATGGTTCAGGTGAGCAGATATTGCTATGTGGAGAAGGACGTTGCGGCATGTTTATACTGGGTATTTTTCTGTGGTTGGGTCAGAGTTGATGATCCTGTGTTAGTTCATGTTAGTAGGGGAAAAAAGCACCTCAGTCTTGGTTTGGGTCTGTAACCTCCTTTTCTGTCTGCAGCCCACATCATTTGCCTCCTTCATCCTTTGATGCTACCCAGACGCCTTCCTCCCACTCTGCCAGTGAACCCATTCTATACCAGGGCTCTGCTGTCAAACAGCCAAATCTATCTGGAGACTCTCAAACCAATCAAGCTGCAGTTCCACATCCTGGCCCTGCTCCATTGCCTAAACAAAAGGAGGGAATCAGTCCGGCAACCAATGCCAAAGCTGTTCCACATCATGGTGACACACACAAACAGCCAATGACAGGAGGGAGTGATAATGTTATAGTCATAAAAACTAATCTGGTGGATCAGGCCAATCAGGGGAGAGATGAACTCGTCCACTCATCTGTAGTCCCATGGCCCCACCCATCTGAGATGCACACTACCACAACACACACAGACTCAGAACACACCAACATCGACACCGACACACACATCAACAAGATACAGGACACACAAACTAACAAAATAGGCCCAGATTCATTCAATGAAACATCTAAGAATCTCAAAATGAGGGACGGTAATGACGTGGACACAGACATCACCGAGAGTGTCAGTCCGCACATTTCTGACACAGATACAGACAAACACACCACCAAAACAGTTAACCTTCACACACAGACACACACGCCTGAGGCCAGTCTTCTCACCAAAGACCAGCAGCTTCAGGTGGAGGAGAAGATCTTATTGGCTAAAATCCAGCTGATGACAGGTGACACATCGCCTGCTCCTCGTAATAAGAAACGCCTCATCCCCGACTTTTGCAACATCGACACTGACACCATAGAGCCCAAAAGCCAATCAGAAAATGGCATTCAGCCTGGCAGTGAAGCTTTTTGGAAGACTGCTGATCAAGGTCAGCATGTGATGGCTTCCTGTTGCACTGTACTGGAGGAAATATCTTTGGATGAGGCAGAGGAGTCAATGGATGATAAGCTTGGTGTGTCCACTGCTGTGCAGGAAGAGGAGGGGCAAAAGCATGAAGTAATGGAGCAAGTGTAAGTCAGCGGGGCCTGGCAACCCATGCTGCTCTAGATAATACAATTCCACCCCAGTTGCGTTTGTACATATGTGTGTGTGTTTGTGTTTATGGGTGTGTATGTGTGTGCCTATATTTCTGAGTGCATGCTGTGCGAGAAAAGTATATCCCAGTCCAACACCATACGGGACTAGCTTCTATCCAAAGACTTAAAAAAGCCCAAATACAATCAACACAACATAGACAAAAGTTTGCTGCATCTGCTTGGTTCTTTGTCGATAAAGCATTTGCCAAACAGCATGGAGGCTTCGTATGTGTATCTCTGGCATGTTCTCAATAAAGCCGTTTGTTTCCTGTCGTACTCTCTAACATTGAGTCAGTGCTAATATCCACTCGGTTGCCCTCATCCTGTCAGGACTTGCAAGCCATTTAGCCATTCAGCGAGCTTGCACGTCTACATCACGCTTACTCACTCAGCTGTTGCTCACTTTTACGAATCAGTCGTGATGACACTTGCACTAATCCGCTTGGATGAGCCTCTTTTTTCCACAAAATGACGTCTGTTGAGCTGTTTTTCCCGTCTCATCCATTGTTTAACGTCTTCTCTCCTAGGCTGTATAAGAAGAAAGTAGAGAAGCAATCGCAACTCCCTGCTGAGCAACCTCCAGGACAGCCTGGGGCTCATCCGATTTCAGCCAGACACTCCAAGAAAGGCATCTCTACCACACACACCAGCGACGTTCACATTGACACACACACCTCAAGCGCCTCAGCAGACAGCAAAGGGCAAGCTCTGCCCATCAGCCCTGAGTCCAGTGGAAAGTCAGCTGTACCAGAAAGTAGCATCACTCCTCCGCAAAGCAGTGAGAGGAAGAGTCCTTCGAAGGAAGTGACCTCTGACCTGAAGACTGCTGATGCTGTAGCAAGAGATGTGGCTGATGGGAAGGATGATACAGCGGAGGTACGTGTGCAGCATATCAGTGTGCAACCAAATAGTGATATGCCTATAAAAACGCACACATGCACAATTCCACTTGTTTCCAATGTGAATCAACTTGTTTCCAGAATTTTCTTGACAATCGTGTCATTTTTGTGCCTCTAGTGGCTTCAACACTGAATAACGATTTTTTTCCTCAGTGCTAATGAACTCCATTCTGTCGTCTGTCCTCCCATCCCTTCCTTGTCTCCTTCCCTCCCCCACTTTAGGACTTGGTGAGCTCCAGCCAGTCTCTGCTCCAGTGGTGTCAGGAGGTCACAAAAGGTCACCAGGGGGTAAAGGTCACCAACTTCAGCACCTCCTGGAGGAACGGCCTGGCCTTCTGTGCCATCCTGCATCACTTCCATCCAGACAAAATGTACGGCACACAATTATAAGCTTTCTGTCTCTTTTTGGAGTGTTTGCTACCACTGCTACATTTTGATACTTTACTTTAACAGTTATGCTTTTTCTAATAATGTTTGTGTTCACTGTTGCAACTAGTGTTAGTTATTCTTGAGACAGCATCATCAAGAGAGTTAGATAAAAGCCTAAACTGTAAATGTATAATTTTACAAGCTTCCTGTAGTTATCGCGTTCTAACTTGTTGTTCTGTCTGTTTCCTATCAGAGACTTTGACCAGTTGGACCCTCATGACATAAAACTCAACAACAAGAAGGTAAAGACATTCATTTATGATGGTTAGATTTGCGTTTTGGGTCAACAGCTCTTTTTTAATGCAGTGTGCTATCAGCAGTGCCAACAGTTTGCTGCTTATTGAAAAACATTCTGAAAGGTCCTGAACTTATACATTGAATTTTCAATGGCATTTTCTGACTCCTGTATTTTTTTTTTTTTTTTTTTTTTTTGGTTATATTGACTCAGTGTTCGTAATGTTGTTCCTGATGCAGTTGCTAATCTTTCAAACAGTGTTGCAAATCATTGTTCAGGGAAGCTCAAAGACATAAACAGGACAGTGGATCATGTTAACATTCAGTACTCATATACCCAACTAGGGGTAATAAATCAGTAATGCAGTATACTGTGATACTTCCTTTTGTGAGGCATAATCAATACACTTGTGCCAAGTATTGATATTTGAATTTTCACCTTAATTTGCCCAGATAACACCTCTGGAGCACTGTGTGTTACTAGGCATCGTGGTTTCCTGTCTTTGGGTCTTAGGTGTTTTACTTGGAGCTGTTCTGTCATCTACGCGTTGCAGTCGCTGTAAATATTAAAAACTGAAAAACAAAAACTGTTTCCTACTTATTAGTCAATTAATTTGCCTTTTCCTGAGTATTTTTTTCTTCTTCCATTACAGATATTTTGATGCATTGTAGCTGGTCATCTTGTTATATATCAATATTGTAGAATAACAGGCATTGTGATACCATAGTTATTTCTGGTTAAAATATTGTGATAGTATTGTCTTGTGGGTTACTCAGTGATTCCCACCCCTATACTTGACCTGGATCATTTAATATTTTGAGTATTAATATTTTGAGTGTGTTGAGTTTTACTGCATCTAGACAGTTCAGATTGTGTCAAGCAAGGCGTCAGCCACAGAAAACATCAGGCAATCACAGCACTTAAATTGACCCTGATGTGGTACATATAGTTCTGTTCAGTGTTCAGTTGTTATTTTATCTTCGTTTATAGCTGTTGTTTGCGATGCTATCTTCATAATGAAATCCGTTTGTTGCTGATGATGCATGGCCTTGTGATTCCACCAGGCGTTTGACGGCTTCGAGGCACTGGGCATCTCTCGTCTGCTAGAGCCGTCCGACATGGTCCTTCTGTCCGTCCCTGACCGGCTCATCGTCATGACCTACCTCAGCCAGATCCGCACACACTTCACCAACCAGGAGCTGAGCGTGCTGCAGATAGAGCACAACAGCAGCCAGTCCTGCTATGGCCTCGCCCCCGCTGGCCCCACCCCTACTGAGGTCGATGCTGCTGCGTTCTGTATGGCCAGGTTACATGAAGGAGCGGGAGTAAGTCTAGAGGAAGGGGGAAGCAGTACGCTGGTCGTCCCGCCTCCCAGGACCAAACGATTGGCTAAAGGTATGGGCCTCACTTGCATGACTCATGTCAGCCACTTCTTCTACTCTGATTCTCTTGAAGAAAGATTTAAAATCGACTTTTTCATAACTGCTCTCGTCTGTTTTTAGTGGAGGAGTCAATAACACCAGTCCCACCGCCAAGGTCGGTTGCCAAGGCAGCCAAATCAGGCCCCACTCAGGTGACACTTTCTCTCTTTTACTAATTGACTAGTTTGCCAGATCGTTTTTCAAAATAGCATTTAACTAAAAAACAATTTTGGCACTTTCGCTATTGCCTGAAGCAAAATCTCTCACGTACCCTTTATTTCTTTGTTGGTGTTCTGACATGTATGTGAATGCTTCATGTGTTCAGGGTGAAGGAGTGAAGGCTGACTCCACAGCAGGAAACACTAACACAGGTGGGCACCTCGAGCCTGAGCCATACACCGATATATTTATATGATTAGAGGCATCACTGGAATCATTAAAAGCCCCATGCAAATGCATAAAGAAATAAGATAATACTGCACTATATTAACCTGGTTGAATACTGAGTGATTACAAGTAACTCTCTCACTTTCTGTCTGTGTGCAGACTCGCAGAACGCAGCAGATCAAGTCCCCAAACAGGAAGAAGAGACCATGGTCAGTTATGCTTCCTCTACTTTGCTTTTCCTCTTTTCTGCTTCTTTTGTTCCTCTTCCACTCAATCTCCGATCACATTCCGTTGGG
This sequence comes from Myripristis murdjan, assembly GCF_902150065.1. NCBI lineage: Eukaryota > Metazoa > Chordata > Actinopteri > Holocentriformes > Holocentridae > Myripristis > Myripristis murdjan. The sequence continues at coordinate 11,321,282 of NC_043993.1, read as the reverse complement.
CTGAATGCAGAAAACAGTAGGCACATCTCGTCTTTCCAGAGAAATACACTGTCTCAACGAGTCCAGGCAAGGGCACTGTAAAAAAAAAATATATATATCAGCTTAATAAGTCAAGTCTTCAGTCTCAGTCTCATAGTTAGACTTTAACTCATATTAATTGAGCAAAAACATTTCACATAGGAAGGTTTTTTATTTGCACTGGAAACAAAATGAATTATCCATGGTTACTGTTTGGCTGTTGAGAGGGACTGCGTCATTCATGTTTGCTGTGTCTTTGTTGCACTTATAATAAGAAAGAAAACAATTTCAAGGCTCAATACTTAAATAACTTATTACGATGAATATCATTTGCATTAATGTCACTTGCGGTTAAAGGAGGATTTCACGGCTTTGCGACAGCTGACTGCACAAAAGCAATGTGCTGAGTTCAGTTTTTGGAAAAAGGCGTTCCCAGTATTTTCCCAGTACTCTGCTTGCACCACTTGTATTTTTCGATCCTTCTGACCTTCTCTAACACTTTGACCCTCTGCTTGTTCTTGTCTACTTGTTTACTTCCCTCTCTCTCTCTTTCTCTCTACTTCCCTACTCCATCCTTCCCATCTTCTACTCTTCCTTTGCCTCTTTTCTTTTATCTCCTTCTTCCTATTTTTGTTGGTGTCATTGTCTTGTGTATGTTCATGTATGTGTGTGTTTGTGTACGTGCTTTTGTGTGTGTGTGTGTGTGTATGGGGTTGTGGTCAGTGTCTGCAGGACACTAGCCAGTATGTGCTAAGTGAGCTGGCAGCGCTGGAGACGGAGCAGAAACACATCGACAGCAGAGCGGCTGTGGTGGAGAGACGACTACGACGCCTCATGGAGACAGGTCAGTCTCGCGCACACGCACACACACACACATAGACACACACATCAAATGTTACATATACCAAAAACAGGGATTAAGTACTGGGGTGTTACTGAGAGAGAATTGAATTGAACTGAATGAAACTGCACTGAATTCAGTTTTAATACAGGACAGTTGTAGATTTAGGACCTAACTTTGTAGAGTTATTCTGGAAACCAATAATGTTTTTTTCCGCTTTGACTTTGCCGTTTGTTTTGCTAACGCATACATGAACCGAGGGGCTATTGTGGTGCTGCTGTGACACATTTCCTGTTTGTACAGGAAGTGACCGTGATGCAGAGGAGAGGCTGATTCAGGAGTGGTTCACTCTGGTCAACAAGAAGAATGCTCTGATACGCCGGCAGGACCACCTGGAGCTACTGTAAGACCACACACACACACACACACACACAGTATACAGTCTTTATAGAAACACACACATACTTATGCATGCCTCTTTCATCTACATTGAATGAGACATACAGCACACAACCTCATTATTGTGTGTTTGTGTCTAGGCAAGAGGAGCAGGATCTGGAGAGGAGATTTGAGCTGCTGACCAGAGAGCTGCGTGTCATGATGGCTATTGAAGGTCAGTAACAGGCTAACCATCACAGACTGATGATAAACAGAGTTTGGTCTCTCTGCTGACTTGCTGATATGATTATATCATAATAGTTACCAGGTGGGAAAACCGCAGAGCAGACAAAGCAGACAGGAGGCTGCTTTGATTGTATTTGTGTCAGTGGGAAAATATGACAAACCTACAGTGCTCGTTCAGATATTTTATGGTAGAAATATCTAAAGCCAATAAAAGTCAGATTTTCCAGAAGCTGAAAGTGTTATCCATGCACTGGACACAAGTCATGATGTTGTGATTAATAGTTATTGAGTTAAATTGTCAGTCGTGTAGATCTGTTGCCATGGTAATATCCTGCACATGTACACACACATCAACAAGATTATTAGAAGTAGGAAGAGCGTCAACAATGCTTTCATGTGGATTTCCTCCAGCAGCAGCAGTTACTTTAAACTGTCCCCAGTGAATTCCTCTCTGAGGACTTCCTCACATGTTAGAGCTGTTAAACGTAATGTGCTGTTCTTTCATGAGCCACACTGTGAAGCACTGATGTGTTTTTTTTTTTGTTTTTTTTTTCCTGCAGACTGGCAGAAGTCATCCACTCAGCAGCAGAGGGAGCAGCTGCTCCTTCAAGAGCTGGTGTCTTTGGTCAACCAGCGGGACGAGATCATCAGAGACATCGACGCCAAAGAGAGGGGGTGTGTGTTTTCATTTGTGTGTGTGTGTGTGTGTGTGTGTGCACATACATGGTGCGAAAGAGAAAACAAGAGAGGGAGAGAAAGAAAGAAGACTTTTGGTGGGAAGATATAGACAGGCTTGACCACAAATCCTATATAACCTTAAACAAGCAGTTGCCGTGTGTTACCGTGCCATTGCAGAAAAGAGGAAAGTTATCCAAACAATGCTTATTATTTAGTTTTTATGATGAGATTGTTTCAATTTACACCAGAAAGTCCATTCTCATTATAATGTTTACTTGTAGAGAGAAAAATACAAAAAGTAGCGACGGTTCCACACCCAATCTCTGTTTTTTTAATGTCCCTCCATGATGTTGTTCATTATATTGCCATGGTGATGTTTGTATGTCTGTCTGTATGTCTGTCTCTCATAGTCTGTCTGACCCTGTATAGAGTAAATGAAATGGTATTTTATAGCACCAAGACATTTTGTATGTATTGCTTTTGTTACATATTAAATTAACTAGATGACCTACTTGACCACTGAGTGGAGAGAGCAACACAACATCTTAATAAAGTAACCACTTTTTCTGTATCATAACAGTTTCTCATGAATGAAATTACAGTGAAATTAAATTATTCCTCATTTTGGTGAGGTACGCCCTAGAAGCCACTTAAAGACCCATTAGGTTCCCAGGACCCCACTTTGAAAACCTCTGCTTTTTCATATTAGTACCACCTGTTTTGTTACATGGCAATTGTGTTTACAGAGAAGTATTTGCAAGTTAATGCATTAACTTGATTATTTACTGACATCATAATTTTACAATTATGCAGTAATTGATTTTGATGGATAATAGTGCCAGTGTGGATTTCCAGGCGATTCTTTGTAGTCAGTACATTCTAATGTGTGTGTGTGCGTGTGTGTTTGTGTGTGTTTGCAGGGCACTGGAGGAAGACGAGCGTTTGGAGCGGGGTCTGGAGATGAGGAGGAGAAAGTACAGCACCAAAAATGCAGATAAATGTGTCCTGCAATGAGAGGGGACACCAACACACACAGAGAGAGACAGTTTTTGGTGTTTTTTTCTGTGATTGTGCCTTTTCTTTGTTCCCAGTTAACTTTGACTGTTGAGGACGGGGACGGATAAAAATGCTTCAGTAGAATCCAATACAAACTTCTCAGGTGTGGACCTCGTGATAATCAAAACTTTATGCAGTTTTCAGTCTGACTGTCATGCCAGCTGCCCATCACTGTTTTCAGTCTGTCTTAACATGGTAGTATTATTTTGATTTAATTCACCTAGTTTTATTTATTCCAGTGATGTGCCAGAAACTTGTATACCAAGTGTGCCTTTGTTATTTTGAGTGTATGTATATTCCTCTGTGAGTTTGTTCAGTATTTGACTACTGATTCCTATTTTAAAAGGAGAGCTTCCTCTTGTGGGCTTGTCGGGATCTGTTAAAAAAAAAAGACTTCTGAAATTTCCTCATACCTTTTTCCTGACATTGCTCATGTTAAGCGAGACTGAAGAAAAGTTAGATTACTATTGCTTACAATGTAAATGTAACCAAGAAATGTGTTTTCTGAATTCAGTCAGTCCAAAGTTTAAGATGTAACTACTTTGTGATAGTGTTGAATTGAGTTAGTAGAATTAGTAAGTGATGACTTGAAGGTTTAAGAGGTATGCACAATCAATACATTTTTTTTCTTGTATTCATGTTTATGAGCAATTTCAGCATTTAATGCACTAGGTCACCATGTTACATGCTGTGTATTTTGAGAATGAATGTGTTATGTCTCGTTTTCATCACTTGCATTACAAAACGTTTTTTTTTTTGTTTTTTTTTTCTCCAGCCAACAGACCACCATGCCGGTACATTTTCTCATGCCAATTTAAACATTACACAGTGGAAATCAGTGTTTTCTCAACCACTGGATAACCCTGGTGGGCAGAGCCATTCAAGATGGTTTCAGTGGAGAGATTTAATTTCATACGGTCTTATATTGCTGTTTTCGTGGCAAAAAAAAAAAAAAAAAAGTGGGTAAAGTGCCAGGAAGCGTGAAACAGAGAGAATGGCATGCGACAAAAGTCATGAGCAGGACTCGAACCCACGTTGTTGTTAGTACAGGGTGTTTGTTTTTAACCCTTTGAAATCTCAGGATGACTCCCACCAGCCTGTTCTGATAATGAAAGTATTTCTGACGATTTGATATTTGATTGTGTTTGTAGTCACCAAAAGTGCTCTTCATATGAGGGGTTGTCCCACCTCACACGTGGATTTAAAGGCTGTTTAAGGTGCTTTCCAGCTTAAAACGTTTATTTTAAGTTAGACCCTGAGTGCCTTGAATCAGCTACCAAATAATATAGCGCTGTTCTCGGGTGGAAACCATATATCTGTGGAGTGTCAAATTTCAGGAACTAAAAAAAAAAATAGTCATATTTTTAGCTTGACTATAGTGTGTTTTCCAATTTATTGAACTAGTTTGAGTTTTATAGAGCCATGGGCTGATCAGAGGAGTGGGTAAGTCCTAAATGACGTTAAAAACATGAAAATCACTAAAACTGGAGATACAGGGTTTTCACCCAACAGAGACAATAGTCTGTATTTCATTGTGATGTTGCCTGTTTGATTCATAGGAATGAAACTGTTTCCTCATGTCTGTATTGTTGGACTGCTGTATGCATGCTTTCTGAGGTGTGTTGATAAAGTGGTACGCCGCTCTGCAGCATATCACATGTATCTTATGTTGCTGTTTATATTTATAAAGTGAAGATGATGATGTATGATGTTGATGATGTAGATGATTAAATATTGGTTGATTGCCTACATTTGCCATCATTGGATTCGTTATCGTCTTGCTAAATTGAAATATTATTACTTTGTTGGGATTTACAATAATCAGTTCCATTCTGTTCTATTCTAATCAGGATTCTGCTTCCAGGTTTCTTCCATTCCTTTGTCTTGTGAGACAGAAAATTGCTCTACACAGCAGCGCAATGCTGCGAGCCAATACTCTGCTCACATTACCTTTATTCAAAATCAAAGATGCTGGTGGCCTTCATCGGGTCTGGAAATCATACCATGGAGTATTTATGCCATTCAGCAATCAGTTAGTGTGGATATAGTCAGCCAGTGTCTGCTGAACACATATACAATCATCTTAACACATGTACAAAATGAAAAAGTATAAAAACTCAACAGCCTACGCATCCTATATTACCCACAGCATCTGGAAAAAATGGAGTAAAATGCACAATCCAACTGTCTGTTCTACAACGGCGGGCCTGTTTCAATAAATGTTGCCGTAAATGCATTTCAGAAATGCAGTCAAATTCTCAAATTCAAAAACATCTCAAGATTTTCTGCAGAACATTACACCACTCATGACTATAAGGACAGTTACCAGTAGGAGTCAGTCAGTGTGTATGTGTAATGTGTGTGATTGTGTGAGTGAGTCCTTCTAGTAGAGTATTAAGAGATAATGAGCTTTGTTAGGACCTGCTAATCTGAACTGACAGAGTGGACTGAGCCAATCCTGACCGATAATAAATCTGTGCTGTGTTGGTCGAAGCTTGGCTGATGTCGACGCTCACCTGTAGCACCTCCCAAAGTTGTGGTTCCACACACTCTCTCCCGTCATGTTGGAGTCAGAACGCAGCCTGATAAGGCAGGTGGAGCACGTCCATATAAGGTGCTGGGTGTGTGTGCTGAGCTGCCTGCTGCTCGCCTGTCTGTACGTTGGCAGTTTGTACGTCTGGAGGAGCAGCTTACCCAGGTAAACTACACAGCAGTAGTCCTGTGACGGTGCTGCTGAGGACCGGGCTGCTAAACTGCTCTGTGTGTGTGTGTGTGTGTGTGTGTGTGTGTGTGTGTGTGTGTGTGTGTGTGTGTGTGTGTGTGTGTGTGTATGCAGGGATCACCCCAGCATGATAAAGCTCCGCTGTATCAGTGTGCTGTTGGTCTCTGCTCTGTCACCTGCAGTGGTGAAGGCATGGACACACTGGGCTGATGTCAGGGTGAGTATACACACACAAATGTATACGCATGTACACACACACACACACACACACACACACACACATAAGTACATGAGGGTGTACCAGTCTGGCACAAGATACACCACCAAATACCCCCTTTACATCTCCCTCTCTTCCTCTCTGTCTAATTTTCTCTCTCTTGATCTGCGTCAAATATTATTTGCCAGTAATTCTTAGAATTAAGTAAACCTGGTTGAAATTTTAGATGGAGGATACTGTATGACAAATAAGTAATAAAAAAGACTCTGTTCTCTACTAATGATGACAGTTTATGCATCATTTCTGCTTTACATGTAAATGATGTCTGCATGAGACAGAAACAATATTTTTACGAAATGAATGGAACCAAATTCTTCCCATTTGCACAGTAATGGACTGAGCAGCTGTGTTTGTTCTGGTGTAAATTTATCACTTGAACAGAAAACAAGAATCAGGATTTGGCTTTGTGGTCTGTGAGTCCACATTGGCCAGGTGGTTTTACGGACCTGCTCGCTCAGCTGGGAATCTCACTCGGGAAGTCCGGGTTAGGGATGAGGGGATTTGGATAAAAGCATGCACCCATAATCCATAGCCATCATCCATCTGGTGCTCCAGGTAGATTTAAACAGCTACTCTTTGACCCAGGTCCACAGGGAGGTCAAAGGTCAGCTACAGAACAACACCATGGACCCGCAAGAGAGTCAGTGTCATCTTCAAGGACACTTAGATTGAATGCCTTGCAACACAGAGGATTGAACCCAGACACTCTAGGTGAAGAGAAATCCCCTCAATCCTGATGCAATGTGCATAAGGTCTTCCAACAGGTTAAGGTCGGGGTTAGGTGTAGCCTTAAAGGAAAACTTCACCCAAAAACTGTATAATTCATATTATTCACTTACGCCTAGTTCTCTTGATTGTCTGATGAGAAAAAAATTTTACTTGCATGCCTCATGCGAAAACAAAGGTTCCAAAATCGGTAGCGATTTCGACAAATACCGGCAAAATGGATATGAAAAAGTTTGTTTCAAATTCTCCTACTTTTCAGCGCAAGTCTTGACTCTCCTTTTATATGTTCAGTATGTCCAAAACCAACTACTTCTGCTGAAATATTGCAAAGAGTGCATGAAGAGTTGGAGAATTTGAAATGGAAGCCACATCCTTTATGCTGCCATTTGACAAAATCACCAATCAACTGCATTCTAACAGCTAGAGTTTTGGGAGCATTTTTTCTCTGAGAAACATGTGATTAAAAACTGTTTTCTGAACATTCTTCTTCTGACTTAACATTCAAGGCACCTCGGGGTTGATGAATGATAGAAAATATATAGTTTTTCTGTGAATAAGTCCTTTAATTTCAATCAATTCAAAGTGGAAATTATGACAACTAGCTTCCCAGCTTGGTCAAAAAGCCAAAACCTTCTGCCCTCCCAGGTCAGTGCGTCTGTGTTGGAGTTGATGGGTGTTCGTCTGGAGGGTTTGATTCCTGCAGCTACACTGCCACTACTGCTAACCATGGTAAGTCAGGGATTCTCAGATTTCATTAAGATTGTAGTCTGTGTGCAGTCCGGTAAATCAAAAAGACTTGTATAATAATCACTTGCAAACACAACTTTCTTTTTGCAAACTCAACACGTGACCAAGAGAAAAACCTTTTGATGTAAAGTGAACTTCAAGTAAATCTATAAAGTGTTTCTTTGCATTGTAAATGTGACAGTAGGGCAGGACCACCAGAACCAAACACTGTTCCAGGGTTTCATTTTTCCCTTTAGAGCATTTTATTTATACTGCGCCGAGGCTGTTTTGACATTTCAGAGGTTCCAAATTCCCTTTCTAAAACGACATGGAGCAGCTTTACAGCCTCCATTAAAATGATGCATTTTGCAGCGACCTTTCATGCGGACCCAGGAGGATCCCTGAACCACACATGGACAAAAAATGCGCGGTAGCCTTTCACGTTCTCGTTCCTCTTCCACAGCAAATGCATCATCCACTACTCTAACCTTTTATCTTTCCATGGAGGGGCTTTTGTTGAGTGCACGTGCTCTTATTCACCACCACCCTGCCTCACAGTCATACACTTACATTCAGAGGCTCCCCACTATAACCAACAGTCTTTTATTGATGGCCACTGTCCAGTTTCACTGGAGAAGCTGAGGTTTAAGCACGTCAAGGGAAAGTTGGCAGGGAGTAGGGACTTAAAACAAGCTGGGCTTTCTATCTAGCCCTCTGGTTGTGTTACGGTAAACTCAGACCAATATTCAGTTGTTTTGCTGTCATAAATATGGTTTCTTTTGTCTAACTGCTACAAGGCCTCATGAAATCCATAACACTTGGTATCAGACCACTCAAATAAAAAGTTTCTAGTCAAACCCGGGTGGCACAGAAACTGTATTAGTGATACTATCAGTCAGATTTGACCACAAACACAAATGACGTAAATAAGTCAGGACATTACAAATTATGGTAAAGTTTCAAAAATACTGTCATTGGTAAACTATGTTAAATCCGAGGCTGTGTTAAAAAACATCATAGTTTCCTGTAGTGTGTCATACATTCATATTAATTCATTGATTGTTTTTTTCAGTTGGAGTAACATAACATGAGGTGGCCCTCTTATGTTTTAAGGTTGCTAATAAAGGGCTGCCTGAAAAAAGGGCAAAGCACCAAAGTGGGACTGTGGTGTTGACACAACCAGAGGGTTAGATTGACTTCCATTGGAGGCAGTGAGTTATTATCTTTATTTTACACATCTCAGGTTTTCTATCTTGGTCCTCTGGTTCACTCTGCCATGGATAACCCCAAAGGCTTCATGGGAGAACTACAGTCTGTACTGGGTGAGTGAAACTGCATCCGTGTCTTTGTGTGTGTGTGTATGTGTGTGTCTGTGTGTCTGTGTGTGTGTGTGTGTGTGTGTGTGCTTTGAGAATTGTGTGTTGTGGTTGAATGAACTGGGATCGGGAAGGTGTGCGTGCATGTATTCATGCATTTTAACATGTGCATATGTAATCATGTAGTCTTTACAAGCTTGCGCCTGCGTCCTTTATTTCCCCAGATGTTCAGTCGTGGAAATTGTGTGTAGGAGATGTAATGTGGCTGAGAAACCAAGTGGTGGCGCCAGTCACAGAGGAGCTAGTGTTCAGAGGGGCCATGCTGCCCATGCTGGTGCCCTGCACAGGGCCCACCGCTGCCATCTTCATCGCGCCGCTGTTCTTTGGTGTCGGTATGAAAACCAGATTTACTTTCCCAGCCTGAAAACACATCAGTATCAGGGAGTGTTCACAATTTGGAAGTAACATCAGATGTTGGACTGGGTGATTTGAACAAAATCACATGTCATGATATCTTTGGGCAAATACCTTGATAACAATATTATGATGATATTGTAGGGATGACTGTATTATATAAAATTGTAAGGGTGACTACTTGTGAATTTGACAGACACTTAAACCCAAAAGATTTTTAATAAACAGTGAGTAGTAATGTGGATGTGATAGCCAAACAAGTAGGGACAAATAACAGAGCAGCTAAATTCCAAATCTTATATCCCCTTAAATTTTTTGCAGCCATTAAAGCCCGGAAAAAACAACACTTACACCCTGTCATGATGCTACAATATCCAAAAGACAATACCAAACAACATCTGGACTCATATCATAATATCAACATTATATCAATATATGACCCAGCCCAGATCTTTAGAAATCAATGAATGAATGAACGAAATCAGCATTTACTTACTCTGAAGAAGTTATAATGGTAAAGAAATCATCTTTGAAAAGGAGTTGGAAGAAGTCAAACTTATGTGATCCCATATCCCCGTTTTTCAGACTCCATAATGAAGCAGCCTTAAGTTCTTCACTTCAGCATGCACAACTACACAGCGGACAAAACATATTTTATCTTTACTGAAGAAGTTGATCAGCTCAGGCTGTACACGCTGCACTTTTTATCTGGATGGAGCATTGAGTTTTGCATTTTTAAGTGAATGCACTTTGCACTTCATACTTCTAATGCTTCCATTTTTACTATGTTGTGTCACTCTTACTCCATCTGTTGTATAGTTCAGTCTGTCGTTCAGTTCATATGCTATTTTTATTTTTTATTTTTATTTTTTTTTTTTTTGGTGAGACATGACTTTGGATAACAGTAGATGTAAACCAGAGTCCTTTTACCTTCTTTACAATGTGACTTGCTTCTGTCTTGATTCCTGATACTGTCCTCCTAGCTCATTTCCACCACATCATAGAGCAACGGCGCCTCCAAAAGGACCGTATGAGCACCATCCTCCAGGTGGCAGGTTAGTTGACCCATGCGACTCACCTGGTGGAGTTCAGCCATGTAAAGTTAATGAATTCAAATTGATTTAGAGAAGGAGAACAAACTTAAAACACAGCAAAATATGTATGATCATAGTAAACATGGCATAGCGCATGTCCAAATTGGCTAAGCACACATCATACACCTTTTGAAATATATAGCACCAAGGATGCAGATGTTAAAGGTAAAATTAGTTCGCACACCTTTTATTTGTTAACCACAATTTAAACATATTTTCCAGCTAGCGGTAACTTTTATTACCTAGATCAGCAGGCTAAATGATAGGGAAAAATCCTGTTTAATCCATTTAGCAGCTGTTACAGAGTAAACACATTCATTCTGGTTCTAACTGGAAGATCATTTGCATGAAGCATTATTCCTATTTTTACTCTGTCTTGCTCTGTTATAGGGATTCAGTTCTTGTACACAACTGTGTTTGGTGCGTACACTGCCTTCATATTCATGAGAACAGGTGAGAGAGAGAATGAGCGAGTGACTGACTGAGGGAGGTAGAGAGAAAATGGGGGTGTGTAGCAGGGTTTAATGCATGTTTTTGCATGTTTAGCCCACCTGTTTGTCTACATGGTTGTTTAATGATCCACTTGTTAGCCACCCACATGTCATACCCAAAAGTATCCCAAAGCACCCTAATAGTCATTTAACACTTATGTCAAAGCAACCAAAGTACCCCAAATTGATCAAATTACCCTGCTACCTAAGCCCTTATGGGTACTGCTAGGTCATGCTTTGAACATTTTGGGTAAAAGAGCAGTTTTGGGTACTTTGGAGGAAATGATAACTCACTGTCCCTCTCTCTCTCTCTTTAGGCCATGTTGTTGGTCCAGTCCTGTGCCATTCATTCTGTAACAGTCAGGGACTACCTGATATAAGCTCTGCCCTCCAGCACCCTGAGAAACCAGCACTGCTCTTCTCATACCTGATGGGGGCGCTGCTCTTTCTTGTGCTGCTCTTCCCATTGACAGACACCTTCTTCTATGGTGCCGTCCCAGCGTGCAGCCTGGCTCCCTCTCCCCTGTCTGTCTGCCATTGATCAGCAGGGAGAGCGGAGAGACCTGCAAGAATAGTGAAGACTCAATGAACTCACATTCTCAACTGCTGCTTTTTATTGTGGGTTTGGTTCAGCACTGGTGTTTCAAATAAAAAAGGTTCTTTTGTTATAAAATTTGCGTGCGTGTGTGCGTGTGTGCGTGTGTGCGTGCGTGCGTGTGTGTGTGTGTGTGTGTGTGTGTGTGTGCGTGTGTGTGTGTGTGTGTGTGTGTTTGAACAAGAAGAGAAGGATTCTAGCAGTTCTTTTGCAGCAGACATTTCCTGAATGGCAGAAAATATTTCCTGCTGTATTGAAATTCAACGCCAGTACAACTCTCCCTGGCTGAGAGGGAGAAGAAGAGAGACAGAAGTGTGTGTGTGTGTGTGTGTGTGTGTGTGTGTGTGAGTGTCTGTGCACATATTGTGTGAGGGATGGGGTGAAAGAGGGAGGTGGTGGGAAAGACAGAAAAGAGAGAGACAGAGGCAGACAAACAGAAATTTGGACACTGAGGCCAACAAACACACTGAAGGAACCAGGCAAGACATGCAAAGTGCAGACAGACAGCTATGCAGAAGTGCATTATTGAGACAAATAAGGGTAAGAAAGTCAGACGCGGAGAAGAGAGGGCAGGAGAAAGTGAGAAAAACATTTGGAGCCAGCAGAAGGAGGAGGATCATTGCCAATTCTGTAAATAGATGCTGGCTAATAGCACAAGGAGGAAAAAAAACAAGAGAAGAGAAGAGAAGAGAAGAGAAGAGAAGAGAAGAGAAGAGAAGAGAAGAGAAGAGAAGAGAAGAGAAGAGAAGAGGGGAAAAAATAAGAAATGAGATCAGAGGCAGAAAAGAAAAAAGGGGAATGGGAGGATGGAGTGAGTTTAGTGAGACATTAGTGCGTCCCTGGGGATGCTGGGAATGTGAGGTAGCGGGGCTGAGGTGAAAAGAGGGAGAGACAGGATGGATAGAGGAGAAGGGAAGTGGAGGTGAGCGCGGTGAGAGGGGAGTCATTCAGGGTCACTGGAGATGATGGAGGGTAAGAGGTTAGGACCCAGAGGTGAGAGGTTGAATCTGAGCTTGAGGATTTATGTGGCAACTGATTAGCTACATCAGTCAAAACGCATTTACTTTGACATCTCCCCCTAGATAAACACCCATCCCTGTGTGCACATGCATCTCCATGGAGAACGTTAATAGTAACAATCCCCCATTATTTGAAACCTCCAGTCACACCCTCATAGCAGGAAATTATCCTCTGATCAGCGCTGAAAAGGGCTGCAAAGATTTAGAAAGGAAGACTGGGTTCAAGAAGATGGGGGAGGAGTTTTTCTTTTTTTTTTTTTAATCTTTGTTTATTCAAGGAAAGACTGCTGACTTTGCGTGCTCTTTTTTTTTTTTCAAACATTCGAACACAGTTGCACTTGGGAGCCTTCCAGTGCAACAGAGTCTCCAGCTGTTGGCCTCTGAGCAGTTGGGGATTCGGGGGCTTTAAGCTGCCTTGCTTAAGCCTGACAGCTGTTTCTGAGAGAGAGAACTGTGTTAGCCGCTCACTTTTCCCCTCCCAGGTTTTCCTGCAGTATCATGAGATTCAAATCAGCAGCTCTTCAAATGACTAGCACGCTTGCTGGACTTGAAAACGTCCGCCTGCCTCACAAGAGTTGAAGTTGAGAGACAGAGAAACAGGCAGTGAGAGAAAAGAGGCTGTTTGTTTATTTTTTTTCCATTTCCCCCACGTACAACCTTTTTTTCCAGCAGATTTCAGCATGAGGGGGATCATTTACCTTCTTCTGCTGACGTTGCATCCCAATTGTTTTCGACCGCTGTGGCACTGCTGGGGAGAGTCTGGCAGTTTGCTGTTGACTGGAATCATCACATATGTGGTGTGTTGGTTTGATTTGAAGCTGCAGGCAGTGGAAATGGAGCCCAGGTCAGAGAGGGACGAGGAGGTGGGCGTCCAAATCATGAAGTTTATATTGGAGAAGAGAGAGGGTAAACTGGTGTGTGAGTGTTAGAGTGAGGTTTTGGGTGTAGGCGGAAATCAGGTGTGTGGAGGTTTATCTCCAAGGTCCCACAGATCAGAGGCCTGTCTGTGCTGCTGCCTCTGTCTGTCTGAGGCTTCGGTGCCTGACACTTTCATGTGGAGTCCTCCTGCATCTCTCCCTATTGTTAATGCATTTACCATCACACACGCTACACACTCACTACACACGCATACATGCATGCACATGCATGCACACACATATACACATCTCACAGTTCCTTTGTTGTGACTTACTGTCATATCTTTCCTCCCGAGAGGCAGTGTGTGTGTGTGTGTGTGTGTGTGTGTGTCCGTGTCTGTGTGTCTTTGTGAGTGCACATAATGTGTGTGTGTGTGTGTGTGTGTGTGTGTGTGTGTGTGTGTGTGTGTGTGCGTGTGTGCGCATGGCTGTGATCTATGGAAAAGCTGAGCGTATCATCTGGTAAAGGAATAATCTGTCAGGAATTAAACTTTCCCAACTCTCTCTCTTTCTCTTTCTGACTCAAATTCTAAGCAGTTTGCTTTGTTGATATTATAGCAGTGTCTCTGGTTATCGAGGGTTTGTTTAAAACTATATATATATATATATATATATATCTGCATATACACCTCCAATTGCATTCATTTCTATAAAGCATGTTTTTCCTGGATCATAAGTCATAATTGTAGGCTTAGTTTATTTCAGAAATTCCATTTATCTGTTTTGCAGATAACTATATACGTGTGTGTGTGTGTGTGTGTGTGTGTGTGTGTGTACCACACATGTGTAGAGCAAACCACTGCAGCCATGTCAGTCTATAGTGCTGCCCAAGTCTCTGTTAACCACGTTGCTTCCCTTTCTCCAGGGCTCAGAATAGTTTATGGACACGTTTGGTCCATTTTCATTGCCAGCCATGTCTCCTTTAATCTTGCATTATGACTAACCCAGGGCTCAGTACCAGCTGTTTTCATCTTGGCGATGCCACAGAGGATATTATAATTTTTTTTCCAGCCAATATTACTTCGTTCAGAAAAGTAGGATGCAACACAGAGTCCATACAGTAAACCCTGGCCAACCTGTGTCGTATCGGCTGTTCTTGTTTGGAAGATTATATTTAATGCAGCCGTAACATCATTGCCAATTTCCTATCTTTCCAAAGATTAGTATTATACTCTGGTTACATTTTTATGGTAACTAGATTTTAACTTGAAATCTGCTAATTAAAATTTGAATGTTGTTACTTTCACCTTTATTTTCTCTATAGTAATATTTAATTTTTGCTAGTCTATCTGGAGCAGAGTTGGTTAGTGCATGAATGGCAGAGGGGATTGATGAGCAATGCCTAACAACAAGAACTGAAAAAAAAGAACTAAATGTAAATCCTGCAGCATACCTCACTGAGAACATCGTCCAAATTGGGGAAAAAAAAAAAAATCTAAGTGTGTTTGAGATAAATGACATTGACGTTTACTGTTAATCAATCTATAGTCTTGCATTGCATTCTAATAAAATGATTTGCAATTCAGTTCATATTGCTGTGGTATGTTTTGAAGTGGACAGCATAAACGTCCTCTAGGTTTAACAGACTCTGACCCCTTCAACTGTTTTTCCCTTAAATTCCACTTTAGCTTCACAGCAGATTTGGGGAGTAACTAGTTTCATGTAACAACGTAACATAATTAAATTACAGAATAAATGTAATTGTAATCCATTACAGTTCCTGATTAAAAAAATATATTAAGTGATTACAAAGGGGTTACATCCTGTTCTAGTGGTTCTAGTTTATGCAGTGGTTTGACTGGGTTAATATTATCTGATTGTGTGGCTGTACAGTATGTGGTTGTACAGGCACCCATCAACACTGACTGTAAAACTGTGGGCTTGCTCACTCTCTGTTATCTGACTTATCCTTGGTTGCATGCCCTGCAGGTCTAGTCTGCCCGACCAATTTATCCCTTATCTGACGGAAATGTGTGCAGGGATTTCGCAAAATCCATGGCACCGACCACAGATCTTAAATATCAGCAGCCTACTTAGCCTTGCTAGGATGCTGTTTGTCTTTGCACTTCTTTTTATTTTTTCACTCCACCATTTAATGCCCATTCCTCACTCTCTGCTTGTATGAGGGCCCACTACAGCCATATCGGCTCTGCGCCTTGTTACATACAAATATATAGTCTTCTCAGTCATAAGCTTATATGTAAAATATAACATTCATTCAGTTGCTTTGCATCTTATCACCTTACAAAAATGCCTTTTTTTTTCTTTTTTTTTTTTGCCATCTTTTGGAAAAGAGTCCTCCAGGAGCCGGTGTCCAAAAATTGTGAAGACCACCCAGCCCTCTGCTGTCACCACTCAGCATGGGGCTGACCTGAATGTGGATTTGGTTTGAGGTTAGGGTTACATTTTGCCTCTACTGCAGGCAGGGTTTGTTGCTAGTGATATACATACTTGTGATTTGTTTTGGTGGTTGTGTTTTAAAAGCAAAACATTTCAACCTTAATTCAAGTTACATTGAAAAACGTTTAATAAATGTTTCACAATAATCACTGTTGAATTCTGCTGCCAGGTTTACACTGCCTAGTTTGCATTTAGTGTTTAGGACTTTTCAGCTTTATTGCCCAGTTTAAAAGAGTAGTTGCAATGTTTCATTAAAGCTACATCATGCCTTTATTTGGTGAAATGTTTAAATGCAACATGCCATCAT
The DNA here is from genome assembly GCF_902150065.1 of Myripristis murdjan. Taxonomy (NCBI): domain Eukaryota; kingdom Metazoa; phylum Chordata; class Actinopteri; order Holocentriformes; family Holocentridae; genus Myripristis; species Myripristis murdjan. The sequence continues at coordinate 11,305,061 of NC_043993.1, read as the reverse complement.
TTTATGACTGCATTACATCACATAGAAAATATCTAGACGTTTTGTCCACCATTTGAAACCCATTTCCCCGCAGTTCTGCAGGACATATTTTGGATCTTTGGAATCTTTGGGATTTCCACTAGAATTTAAAATAAAGTCTTGTGGGTTTGAACAAAGCTCAGCCATGCAGCATGCATTTATAATGATGAACAGGCAGAGTCGAAGAGATGAAAATGTAACTAGTTCCTGCAAAAGGTAAGTAACAAAAGTAAAGGAAAAATATTTTCCCCAGACGCTGCTTGTGACCAGAAGGTTGCCAGTTCAAATCCTGGACTGACTGGACAAACGAATTTGTTCCACTGGAGCTGCTCAGTGGCAAATGTCTCGAGGCTGTGGTTATATTGGGCAGCTCCCAGGTGTCAACATGAGTGTAACTGAGCATGAAGGAGGATGTTTCAGAAGGGCATGCTCAATCAACTTTTCCTGGACAGACAAAGGTTGAAAAAGGTCAGCTGGCATCAACCTCTCAGTTACTTAGCAATTGCAGGCATGCCGGGTTGGCAGCAAAGTCCAGTTTCCAGTCTTAACTGATGGCTTTTATCTCTTAACTCTAAACTCTGCAGATTTTAATAGGTAGGAAATTATTCTTGCATTGTACAATTTGCCGGAGACCCCAGTTTGCTCACATGTTTGTGGTGAGGGACTTGTTGACAGTCTGGGTGTGGAAGAAGGGCATTTATGTCTGCTATGAAGAGATGAAGCATATGGACCTCGCAGATGAAGTGGATAAAAGTATCGTCTTTTTCCTCCACTCCACAGAAATCACCAGGAATGCCCACCCTCCATTATTTGACCACAAGGCCACAGCTAATTGCTTCAGTGTGTGTGCGTGCGTGAGTGTGTGTATGTGTGACACACGACACCAGTGGTTGGGAACTCTGAATAACTGACGTGTCCTGCTCTATTTGATATGTTATATACCAAATGCTTCAGTAGAGCTGAATAGTGTAGATCTACGCTACACTAGTACAACACAACAGTGGCAAATGATCCAGTTTCCTTGATATCAATGTGGAAATTTAGTAACCGTGCAGCCAGAGATGGATCAAGATTTAGCCAGCTGGGACCCCAAAACAGGGCTTTGTTTCAATAATTACAACAGCAATGAGTCAGAGAGGAAGTAGGATGCTAGTAGGGTGAGTTATTTACATCTGCAAATCTTGCCCAAACTGTATTTTTAGTTTTACTGGACTGCAGTGGGTCTACAGAAAATCAAAACCATGAGCAGCTAGACACTGCCTACGCATACAGATTGTTGCACTTTTGAGACAAAGGAGAATTAGGGTTTGAAATGACATGGAGAGGGTTTGGAAAGGTGCAGTTCAGCTGCTTGGAAGCAAGGAGACAGGAATGTAGCTAAGCCGCTGTGGATATGCGGCTGGTGGCTATGAGTCAAGGAGGTTCAAGGTAGTCTAAAAGTTTAGAGGCTGTATCTGGGATATAAAATCACAATTCCTGTCTGATCCATTACAGGTCTTTGGGTTAGGAGATAGAGGGGCTAGGAGGCACTGTAAGTAGATTAATGTGAAAAGAGGGAATTGAGGGCGCAGGAATATGGAATAGAGAAGTCTGCCTGTTCTATCAATTACATTTCTGGAATGTGTCTCTGGGGGGCGTGGCTGTCTGAGCCAGAGGAGGGGTCAACCAGGCACAGTGATAGAATAAACAGACTCTGAGTGGGAGGTTTGGGGTAAATGCAAGGGTTTGGGGGGGGGGATGAAGGAGGAGATATTTCTGGCTTGTGAGCCCAAATGAAGAGGAAAAAAGAAAAGAAAAGAAAGGAGGGGAGTGGAGATGGGGTAACAGAAGGATGATAAGGGAAGGGAGGAGATCGAGAAGATGGAGAGAGGCAAGGAAGGAAATGAGGGAAGAGGGCGACAGAAAGCATGATAATGAAAGGGAGTGGGGTGACTGAGGAACTGAAGAGGAGAGGGAGGAAGAGAGGCAGAGGAAAAGGAGGAAGAGGAGCAGTCCAAAAATGATCCAAGAAAAAGAAAAGCAGGAGGAGGAAAGGAGGAGGATGAGGGATGGAGAGGAGGTGGAGAACAATCCCTTTAACACCAAATGGCTCGTTAGGTTCTCTGGGATCCTGAGGTTTCGTGTTTGTTCTCTCGCTGGTGCTGCACAGCAGCTAGACAGCGGTGGACTGCTCATGGTGGCAGACGATTGTTGTTACATAACTGGAAAGACTGCTGAATACATAGACTGTATATATTCTGTCTGCCAAAGCCAACAGGCCTCAGCCGGCGGACTCATCTGCTGTACACAGACAGAACACAGGCTGCGGCTCACAAAGGGCTTCTCTACACAAATGGCGTGACTTTTCCATCTTATTATTCAGTGTGAACAAGCTGGAGTTGACTGGGGGACCACCAAGTGAATGTGTCCTGATGTTTTGAATTTTGTGAATAAATATTAAACAGCTAATTTTATAAAATGCATGATAATGCATAACATAAAGCCACAGAACTTGAGAGGAGGTTTTCCCATTCACATCAGGCTGGTTGGCACAGCAGCCATTTTAATGTCTATCATTCTCATGATACAGGGCTCACCTCTGACTGACTTGAGAGGTTAACCCCTCAAATAGCCTGCTACCAAAGCGGGCTATTTAAGGACTAAATACTTATTATAATCCCATTTAAGGGGCTATAATAAGTAAAAGGTGTGCTAGATAGTGGCTAGTTTGCCGATGTTGGCTAAAGGTTTCAGCAAGAGAAGCAGTCTTCTTGAGGGTTTTCACCGTGGTCTAAACGCTTGTGCATCACAGCAGGGCACAAATATTCAAATGTTCACAATTCTTTACTTAATTTCTGCTTTTGGACGACAGCCACAGGGCAATATATCTGCAGTGCTCAAGTAAATGTGACAGATTTGCATTGTAAAAAAATGCAAATCACCATAATTACCAGGTTGTTACTTCTCATATTGAATCTGAAACTTTTGTCTTTCTTCAAAGAAGTGAAAAAAAAAAATCTTCCAGATCAGGTAATCCTACATGTTGGAAATGCAGTTTGACTTGGAAGAAAATGACACAATTCAAGAAAACTCTGGAAACAAGTTGGCAACTCATCTAAAATGCACATTTTTCCCCCTTGATTTAAAAAGACCATGATTTTAAGACTGAATATGAGACTAGGAGAGTTGGTAAAGTGGAGATTTTTTTTTTTTTTTTTAAGTGCAACCGCCTACGGAATTACATTGTCACCAAAGCAACTAACCATAATTGCCATTTCATGCCGTGCTCGCCAAATGATGACAGCAACAGTGCAATGACCGCTCTGCTCCTTTCAAGCTCTGTGGATAAAGCTGTATAAACTGTGTGGTGGCAAGTAGCTTCAAGTTATACACACCTGATGAGCCTTGGTGCAAAACACATCATCTGCCTTTGCACACCTCAGCCTGGGTGTGTATGGTGGGCTTCACTTTATTTGCTCATACACACGTCTTTGCCCTTGGCTGGCTTAAATCTATAACATTCCCGTAAGGGCTTGAACCCCAGAATCACAGTCATTGGCTTAGCTTAATATTCTTTGGCTTGGCTCACTGCATAGCTACAAGCAAAGGAAAAAGACCCTTTTTTTTTTCAGTGGAAAATCCGATCCCAGTCTTTGACTCAGGTCCAGAGATATCGGTCACGGTGGATGGATTGTGTGATGCTGGTGGTAGAGGTACCCCCAATCTCCACTCCTGTTCCCCCTGCAACTGGGTTGAGAGGTCAGGCTGATGCACATCTGGCATTTCCTGTTTCCTCTCCTCCATATGCCTCGGAGTAGCAGCCACACACACACACACACACTGAGAAATATACACACATATACTCACACAAACACAGCTGTACTCATGCAGTGATTTAGCATAATGACAGTGTAACAATTGGCACACATGCACAAGCATAGACAGACAGACACACACACACACACACACACACACACACACAGCAGTCTTAGAGTCGAATAGGTATTTCTGTTCCATACTCAGAGGTTTCCATTGGACCATGCTGGTGTGGTAGTTGGTGGAGAGAGAGAGAGAGAGAGAGAGAGGGAGAGAGAGAGAGACAGACAGAGCAAAAAACAGAGAGGAGCTCGGCAGAAAAAAGAGAGAGGTTAAGAAAAAAGACGAGGAGAAAGAGAAAGAGAATGAGATAAAAGCAGTCAGGCAAAAAAAAAAAAAAAAAAAAACGAACGACCAACAGACAAAAATGATGTGACAAAGAGAACAAGAGAGAGAGACAGAGACAGAGAGAGAGAGAGAGAGAGAGAGAGAGAGAGAGAGAGAGAGAGAGAGAGAAAAGAGACAGACGGATGGAGAGGAGGGGGGAAGGACAATCTCTGCATCTCTCTGGGCTGACAAACACTTTCCACTCCTGTGGATGCTGTGTGCAGCATACAGTACTTGCATATGTGTGTGTGTGTGTGTGTATGTGTGTGTGTGTGCGTGCATGCATAGACGAGATGGGGGGACGGAATGGTGCCGTATGGTTTTCATAACTCTCTGAGGGTTTTCAATTCAGCTACCCCCCCCCCACCCCCCCAAATCTCCCAACCCCTCCAGCCTGCCCTTATACACTCACACACATTACCAGCCCCCTCTTCCAAAAACACACAATTCTTTTTCCTCTACGTAGCCTTCCCCCCATGCCTCCCTCCCTCCCCCTCTCTCTCTCTCTCTGTCTGAGGTTCAGTCAGAAAGCCAACGTTGCAGAGGCAAGGGAGCCCAGGCAGGATCAGATAGGGTAGAGAAGGTTTCTGCAGCTGAAATCCAAGAGACTCATACTGGACTCCTGTGAGCCCTAGCACACTCAGCAGAAGGGCTGACTGCTCTGGTCAAATACATTGACCTCTGTGACCCTCTCCTTTGTCTCGACTGGCACTTTGCTGGACTTCACTGGACTCTTGCTGGACTCAACTGGACTTCAAAAGGATTCTATCAGATTGCATTGGATTGTGCCAGTTTCTGCTAGGGTCTGCTGAGTGCTACTTTGCTGTGGCAGTCCAGTCTGCTTTGCTTGGTTATGTCACAGTGCTGATAAATGGAGGCTGATTAAAGCTGCACTGCCGGGCTACTGGTCTGAGAGTTTGGTCAATCCAAAGTAAATGAAGGTAAATTAGTTTTGGACCGGTTTGTTAGCGTCAGAGGATAATAATACAATTGTATTAATTTCAGATTGAAGAGAAGGTTTGAAAAAGTCTGGGTTGGCAAGTTGAAGTTTGGAAAAGTAATTAGAGTGGGTGGGTCTGGGTCAGACATTGCAGACTGGTTAGCAGGGGTTAGAAAAGGTGGTCAGGAAGTATCTTTAGTTAGTTTGTTTGCTTGGACGGTAAGCCTGGATCATTCATTTGAATGTTGGCCTAGTTCAACATTCATGTCTTGGTGGAGGATGAGAAAGATAATCAGGAGCAGGAGCAGCAGCAGCAGCGGTAGCATGAGTCTCCTGTGTGTCCTTTGGCTGCTGATGGTCTGTGTGGCCCCTGGGAGCCGAGGCCAGAGACTCGGAGAGACGGAGGGCGAGCAGCCAGCAGCCAAGGCTCAACTGGCGGAGAAGGACGTACTGTGCCACCAGAGGGGATGCTACGCTGTCTTCCTCCAGAGGAGAATGTTCCGGGAGGCTGGCCGCAGCTGCCGTGAGCGAGGTGGGACCCTGGCAACCATGCATAACAGCGAGGCGGCAAGTGTGGTTCATGAGCTGCTGTCCTCTGTCGAGCCACAGGGGACGAGACCTCGGCTTCGCCTCTGGATTGGGCTGCACCGACTGTCACGCCAGTGTTCCAGCACACGGCCCCTCCGAGGATTCGTCTGGGTCACAGGCAAAGTTTTGACCTTTGATCTTTTGCTCAATCTGTTGCTATTGTTCCCCTTTATCACATAGTCACACAGTTTGTGGGATGTATTCTTAAAGTATGTATTTTGGTCATTTTCAACTAAACTGAACTAAACTAAAAATAGTGAAGACAGACTGCAGAGAAGCAGATAACAGTTTCCCAGACGATTAATCTTCTAAGTTTGCCCACTAGTCAGATTTTTAAGATCAGAGCATTCCAAGGTAGCCACCGAGGACAACATAAGACTTTCCAGAAGACTCATCTTCTGGAATTCTGTGAGACACACTAATTGGGGTTAATATGGTCGAAATTTTTTTAGCCATTTAATTAACTAATTGACTAGTTTGGTTCTTTCAGCATGCTTCCAACCTGACCTACCCCAAACTCAAGCTCAGATGCTAGATTTATTGCAGCACACAACATTTAATAAATACATGTGGATACTCAACATGGAAACATGCAAACTCAATATTTACATGTATTTATGCTTTTGCCAAATGTATACAAACACTGTTGGGGGTAGATTCATATACTGTCAGCTTAGGTAATCATGGCCCACTCCACCCCCTAAATCATCCTTCATATCTTCGTCCCCAGGTCTGCTTTCAGTCTTCTGCACTGGATGGATAATGCATTAAGTCCTTTCTTTAACAGTTACAGAGCAGGCGAGACAGGGGAAATTCAATCGCCTCTTGACCTCACTGCTACCCCTAAATCTGATTTAGTCATCAACCAAACTAACGCAACAAAGAGCAGATGCACACAATCACTTGTATGCCTCAAGAATCTACCTTGGCCTTCAGTTGTAAAAGGAAATTTCAACTAAATCAGAGTGACAAGGGTTAAGTATAGCAACTTAAGATTGCTGGTTGGTTTCATCATGCTGAAAATGTGGGGAAATCATTAACTGCAGACTAATCCTAAAATATCAAACTATGTGTGTCGTATAGACTTGATGTGATACCTGACATGCGAGAATTAAAAAAAACAGACAGATTAAAATAAAAAGAGAGCAGCAGAGGAAGAAGAAAATAGAAGAATGAAACATAAAGAGAAAGACAAAGCGTTCTTGGTGCTGACTGTAGCTCTTGTTTTTATTCTCTAACAGGAGACCAGGATGGCCAGTACACCAACTGGCTTCGTGATGAGACCCCTGGGCCTTGCCCGGCCCCCCGCTGTGTGGCAATGACAGTGCACACCACTGAGAGTGCACGTGAGAGTAATGACAATTTTGGCTGGATGGATGGCTCCTGTGGGCTGGCCCTCGACGGATACGTTTGCCAGTACAATTACAAAGAAATGTGTCCTCCTCTGGAAAATGAGGGCGGAGGCCCTGCAGTATACACCACACCGTTTCACCTGGTCAGCACCCTGTTGACTCATGTTCCTTTTGGATCAGTGGCCACTCTGCCCTGCCCTGCCGACAGCTCGGACCCAGAGGCTCCTGCTGAGCAGACCGTTCTGTGTATGGACAAGGGCGATGATACAGTGGGCTGGTCCAGGGAAGCACCCCTCTGTTCATCTGATGCAGCTCCACGCAACCAGGACTGGTGTAGCGGGGACCACGGATGCGAGCAGCACTGCCAGAACACAGACACAGATTATTACTGCTACTGTTCTGAGGGCTTTAAACTAGATGAGGACGGGTACGGCTGCAAGCCTGACCCCCTAAGCCAAACTGATCCTCCGGACTCCTCCAGCCCCACCAGCCAGCCTCAGATCAACCCAGCCTGTGTGGCGGCGGGGTGTGAGTACAACTGTGTGGACACGCCTCGGGGTGTCCGCTGCACATGCCCCCCAGGCTACCAAGTAGGTCCAGACGGCCGTGGGTGCTCTGACGTAGATGAGTGTCGCCAACAACCATGCCCGCAGCTCTGCGTCAACACCGCAGGGACTTTCCACTGCGCCTGTCACCCCGGGTACCAACCTGACGACGAGGGCGAGGGCGAATGCGTGGATGTGGATGAGTGCCTCGACGCGGCCACCTGCGAGGGCATCTGCGAAAACACAGTGGGGTCTTTCACCTGCCTGTGTGCTCCTGGTTATGAACGTGGGAGCGGCGGGGAGTGTGTGGATATCGACGAGTGTGTAGGGGAGTCGCCCTGTCAGCAGCAGTGTCTCAACTACATGGGAGGGTACCAGTGTTACTGTGACAACGGATATGACCTGCAATCAGATGGACTGTCCTGTCAGCCTTCACCTGAGGATGAAGAATATTCCACGTTGACCCCTGACCCCACTGATACCATCCGCCACCCTAATTTTGACTCCAACCTTAACCACGACCTCCCCTGGTCCACCTCATACACCCCTGACCCAAACTTTGAAAATGACCCTGACTTTGACTCTGACTGGCTGACAAAGACTCCCAATGAGCTGACCCCTGATGTGGCTCCACCGCCTCCTGCCTCAGATGACCACCTGAACCAAATGGACACCCTCGCCCCCAGACAGTATCACACCGTCCCACCCCCGACGCAAAAAGACAGCACCGGCAACCAGCTGGATAATGAGGCGGAAGCCAATAAGGCAGGGAAACGAAAGCATGACAAAAGCTGGCTGCTGGTTGCGCTGCTGGTGCCGCTGTGTGTGTTCCTGGTAGTGATGCTGGCTCTGGGCATCGTCTACTGCACTAGCTGTGCGGTTGACAAGAGCCAAAGCTTCTCAGACTGCTATCGCTGGATTCTCCCCGTAACGCCTCCTGAGGGGAGGGACAGCAAGCCCCAAGCATGAACCATAAAATAAATAAATACACGCACACACTTATGCACCCACATGCAATGTCTGTTAAAAATTCCTTAGCAGTGCTGAACCGGTCAGTAAATCTACTATTTGGATCTAAAGTACAGTTGACTGGCACTGCCAATTGTTGAGGAAAACTTTATAGGTCTGCCAGATTTTTTTTCTACTTTCTGTTGCACATCCTTGTAAATAAATCACTCTCTGATCATGTTTTTTTTTTTTTTTTTTTTTTTTTTTTTTTTTTAGATTTCAATAAAACCAATAAACTGATGAAATACTGTGTGGTTTATAAGACTATCAAGATTATATCAGAAAAAATATGTCTACCATGCACAGATGGAACATTTGTGTCAGCGAGTGTTTATGAGTGTGTTTATGAGTGTGTGTGTGTGTGTGTGTGTGCGTGCGTGCGTGCGTGCGTGCGTGCGTGCGTGCGTGCGTGCGTGTGAAAAATACAGTAAGACAGATGGAATTCATTGTCATAAGCCTAAGGCCTCTTTGCACAGATGTGCTGAGGTCCTGTTAACCTGTTACGAAGAAGACGAAGAAGACAGAGCAGGAGAAAGAGAAGAAGAATGTTCAAGCACCAGGAACTGAGTGAATTAGTTGGTTAGGCTGCTTGAAAATAGGAACACATGCCATGCATTACATGTGTAGCGCTGTATTATCGCGAGTTTTCAGCACGGTGACGACGGCGTGTGTTATAAGCTTGACAGTGTGCGTCCCCACACTGACCCGTCTTCTCTCTGCGGTCCAACACGCTGACACACACACTTACCTTGTTCCCAGGATGTTGCGGAACATCCGAATTTGGAAAAAGCTGTCGACGAGGATGGGATTCGAACCCACGCGTGCAGAGCACAATGGATTAGCAGTCCATCGCCTTAACCACTCGGCCACCTCGTCAGCTGCTGTCACCGTGTGGAGAAATTGGTAATTGTATACAGTCACACCAAAAATTAACTTCAATATCTTAGTATTTGGTCTAAAGTTGTGTACTTCCACTGTTATATACTTAATTTACACACGACATTGTTTTCGTAATGCCATAACTAGATTTTGGGTTTAAGGAGAACTTAAGGCACGACTGCTTGGTGATTGGCTAATTTTCCTATCAACTATATTATACGCTGTCTGATTGGCTGCGGGGCGGGTCTTGCGTTGAATGAATACAGGAAGTGTGTAGAGCGTGAGACTGCAATTTGACATTCGGTGCTGCAAACGAATACCAGGTAGCAGTATGTTGACTTTATATTCACTTTTATGCCTCTCGATTTGTTTTTAATCGCAGCTGACCAAACGCAGAGATTACCTGCACAGTATGTGTGTCTTTATGGGACGTGTTTAAGTTCTTAGCATACTTACCAGCTGGTTTAGCATGCTATGAGCTAACGTCATCATTAGCTAGTTTCGGTAGCCTAACATAGTTTTATTTAGTTGCCGACACGCTTCTGTTTAGCGCGGTTGCATTACTCCTAATTGCATGGGGGGTACAAACATGCATAGGGAATGAAAGCAGTCTCCAACGTGCTAGTTATCTTTTTTATTATTATTATTATTATTATTATTATTTTCATGTTATTTAGAGCCATAACGCTACAGAATATAACTCGTTGACTCCACTGTTGCTAGCTAACCGGCAGCTTCCTCTTGAATTAGTGCCATGGTCAGTTATGACAGGCTAAAGGTCAATGATTACAGAGGTTATTCCTTTATGATGTTTGAATTTTGTTCGATACGGTCAGTAACAGCTGGGTGTTTCAGCTTTGTCTGTGTCTGTGTCCTAGTTTCACTTTTAAGAAGGCAGAAATGTTAACAGTGTGACTACAGATTAAATCTCATCCTCTCATATAACCTGCTCATGCATCCTTCACTTCTGTGCCCACTTCCCTCATCCTTTCCTTCCTTTGCCTCCTAACATGACCTCTCCTTCCCTTCCTGTTTCCCCCTGCTCTCTCTCCCCTTCTTCTTCTTACTTCTTCTCACTCTCTCAATTCTCCATTTCTTTCTTTCCCCACCTCCCTTCCCCTTTCACTCTCAGCTCTTCATCACCGGCGGTAAATCTCAGATTGAAGATGGTGGACTCCCAGTACTACCTGCCAAATGACATTGGTATCGCTGCACTTGATTGTTGCGAGGCCTTCCGACTGCTTTCACCAAGGGAACGGATGTATGCCCACCACCTGTCACGTGCAGCCTGGTATGATACTACCTTTAGGTTGTGAGCCTGTCCAGTCAAGATTACAAGAATTCAAGAAATGAGATGGCTGGCATGGGACTGTGAATTATGCTGTTGTTAAGCACTCCAGGAACTTTCTCACCTGTTCTCTTTAAAGTAAAACATCTTTCATTCATGTCAGGTTCAGTGATGTAGGAATCATAAAGGAAATCCCACACACTGTCTCAAACCTTTAGATAGACCTAAAAAAACACAGGACAAGTTATTAATCCGCTCAGGATCTTCCTCAGGTCCTGAAGAGACCTTCCAGGAGACCCAAGGAAGATGCTGAGCGGATCAGGGCATTTTCCTATTTAATTAAGTTCTGGCTGCAGATTTGAGGGTTTAAGACAGTGTGTGGGATTCCCTTTATGACTTCTATGTGTCTTGTCTCTTATGCACCTGCTCCTAAAATCCTTTACTCACAAGTGTGCAGGAGTATTTTCTTACGCTCCATGATGCATAACTTATTTAGTTTCATTTTTGAATTGACTTATTCAGAAACATAGTTATGAATGTCATGGTTTTGAATTGACCTATCACAGCTGAAACACAAATACAGACTCAGTGGCCACTTTATAAGGTCCACCTGTACAATCTAATGCAGTTCAGTGCAACAGCTCTGCCATAAATTTTACCTTTTTAAGAAAGTTTATAATGTTCAGTTTTTGTTGACATTTTCAAATGTGTGAATTTGTTTCTATGTTTATTATCGAGGATGTAGTTTGCAGAGGTCTTGTGCTGGACTACATTATATTGAGAGGTGTTTCTAGTTTTTTGTCCTCCCTATTTATATATATGAGGGGGACAGAATATTGGAAACACATCTCAATAAAATGCAGTCCAGTACAGCAGCAGCACTAACTATGAGCTCAATGCCAAACATAGAACTGAATGAACACCTCTATTACTGTGGCAAAAAGAAAACCTGAGCACTATAGGCATCAGAAAAGTAAACTTTATGGCACAACAGTTGTATTGGATTGTATTAGATTGTGCAGGTGGAGTGTATTTTACTCATTTCTAGGGATTGTGCGACCACTGACAAAACAACCCTCTTGCTGTCCTAGGTATGGTGGTCTGGCTGTGCTGCTGCAGACGTCACCGGAGTCGGCAAACATCTTTGTCCTGCTCCAGAGAATTTTCCGGAAGCAGACGCCTGCTCAGCTGGAACAGGTCGCAACAGCAGTAGGACTCAGCTCTGAGGAGTACCTGGTACAGACTTTCTTTCCTCACGCATAAATGCACATGTGTATAGATGTTCATTATAAGATACACCAGATGAAAATGAGACTTTTTTTTTTTTTTTGTATGTCCATCTGTGTGATATATATAGGCCTTTTTGGTGTATGCAGCTGGTCTGTATGCCAACATGGGGAACTACAAATCCTTTGGAGACACCAAGTTCATCCCAAATCTGCCCAAGGTAAGATGTCCTGTTATACCAGACTGAAAATGATGATTTCACTTTTTTATAAATTGAATGGTGTAGATATCTAATTAGCATTTCTTTGCTTCAGATGTATTTTAACTTGTCTGTGTGTGTTGCACAACCCAGGACAAGCTGAAAGCTCTGGTTTGGGCCAGCCAGGCATTTCAGGATCAACCTGGTGAGATGGAGGCTCTGTGGAACAGCTGCTCCTGTCCCCTGTACTCCCTGGAAGACAGACAGAAACAGCTGGGGCTGGGCGACAAGGTGGGAGCTTGTGATATCAAATGAAGAACTCAAGGCAACTTGGGTCATGTGCTATTTTTGTTTTGAGATTTATTTGTCCTTTATTTAGCCAGGAAGGTCCTCGTCCCAATCCCACTCCTATTCCCATTCCTTCTTCCAGGGAATCCTGGTCTTATGAAGCTCCTAATGAATCCTCAACCTAATAGCTGGCTTTGTTACTGTCGTTCTGTTATGTTCTTTGGAAAAGCAGATAATCACAGGGAAAAATGTTTTTCTAAAGGGTTTCCACAGGCCCTGGGATTTTCAGTTAGTGTTAAATAAGTGTCTATTTACGTTCAGCAATTTTTTCTCATTTGTTATTATTATTAAAGCTTTGTGTTTTATCAGATGCAAAACAAACAAACCAAAAAAAAACAACAGTATTGGCATTTTGTCAGCCATCGGCCACCTTGTACTCACCTTCTAAATATTGGCATCGGCCATTGAAAAACCCATCTCAGCCCAACACTAGTATGATCTGAAGTTAACTGAAGGACGGGGGAAAAGGCACAGAGGGAAGTGTTGAAGCTTTGCGTGGCTTTGGCAGATTATTTGATCTGTGAGGTGAACAGTGGGTGGCTTTGGCTCAGATAAGTAAGTTTTGTCCTCTCTGGCGGACAAACAGAAACAATGAGGGTTGAGACTTGAACTGGGCAATAAGAAACAGACATTTTCAAACATTAGGTAATATGAGTCGGAGGAATGTTTACCTCCACCAGTGAAGCTGGACTACTTCCATGTGTCCATTTTTTTTATATAAAAGGCATGTCTCCGTTTATCAAGGAGATTCTTCCAAAAGCCCTTAGGATTCTTCTACCTCTCTTGAACTCTCTTCCATTTCCTGAAATCCCATCCCCCCAAAATCTAATTTTCTTATTTCCTATGTATCATTTAATCTAAATATAAATTGCCTTTTTTGGCATCTTTGAGCAGCATGTGAAAAGGTCTGGAGGCTGCGACTGGAGAACAGCTGCTGTTATGTTCACGGTGCTTACAATCAGTGTGCATGCATATTTATAGGAGGCTGTGTGTGTGTGTGTATATGAATAAATACATAAAGTGACTTTGCCTTGGCTCATAAAATAATTTTCAGCATCTTCTCTCCAGGGCATTACCACCTACTTCTCAGGGAACTGTGGTCTGGAGGACGCTGAGCTGGCTCAGAAGTTCCTCGACTCGCAAGTAAGCTATTGTCACACCTAAAATCACTTTACTCTCTTCATCCCACTTTTCTTGTCACAATCTGTAGTTTTCTGTTCCTTCTTCTTACTCTTACCATCTGTCCTCTGTTCTGAGAGACTCTGTTGTCATAACCTTGTAATTTTCTCATACTCTTTTCTTTCCTCATTTTGATGGTGTCTGCTATCTCGCTTTGAATTTCTTTTCTCATTCTGTGATTCTTCCTCTTTGATTCTGCTCACCCTCAGCTGTGTTTCTGCTCCGTCTCTAGAACCTGTCTGCCTACAACACTCGTCTGTTCAAGAGGGAGAACGGAGGGAAAGCCTGCTATGAGGTCCGCTTGGCGTCAGCCGTGCAGAAAGGTCAGAGCCAGAGGGTTCCTTGTTGTCTTTTTTTGACAGTGCAGTTGTCAGTTGTTCTCAGTTTGAGTGGTAAATGACGATCACATACATTTTTATCTTTTTGCACCTATGAGGAATTTGTTTATATATCACATATCATTCAGACTTCACATGCTAGATACGTAGTCACACACAGAGTGATTATGGATGAGTGCATATCGAGGGAAAGAATTCATGTTGTTGTTGATGCTGCCATTACTAAAAAGCTACAACACTGCTGTGTAGATTGTGCAATGGATGGAGAGAGCGACTCGCACTGTGGCAACTTCAACTTTGAAGAAAAAGAGTTCACAGTGAAAAGGGGAGACTATGCTCCCCTCATGGAGAAAGTCAGCTACTACGTCCAACAGGCACAGGTGAGAGGGTATTGGGAATTCATCTTCATGCAAGTGGATACAATTGACAAATAGTTTTTCTGCTCTTCCTGACGGCATGAATGTTGTACCCTTTTCCTAATAACTCACAGGCCCATGCTGCCAACGACAACCAGAAAAAGATGCTGGAGGAATACAGACGTAGCTTTACCTTTGGCTCGATTGAAGCCCATAAAGAGGGCTCACGCTACTGGATCAAAGACAAGGGACCAATCGTAGAGAGGTGAGGACACAAAACAGTGATGCTTAGAAGTAGGGCTGGGCAATATAGACAAATCAAGTATCACAATACCTTTGACTGAATACTTCGACATCAGTATTGTGATCATACTGGAGGGATGACTATTGGGGCTTTCGTAAGATATTTAAATATGACATTTTTTGATAAATAGACATTAGTAATGTGGATATGATGACCAAGCAGGTAGAGGCAAACAACGGAACAGCTTGAACAATTTCATTAGGTCAGAAAATTGCTTCTCTTTACTGGAATGCAGCCTGTAAAACCAGGAAAAGACGACATTATGATATCAAAAATGCCAGGCAACATCTTATCTCACATCACAATATTGATATAATATCGATATATTGCTCAGCCCTACTTAGAGGTTTACACAATGTGTGTACATTAACTTTCCTCCTCAGCAAAAGAGGATCTGACATCGCCTGCATATCTCTAAACATAATTGGGAGACAAACCTCCCGTCTTTGCATCTTTCCAGTTGTGATGAGTGTGTCTAGTTTTTGATTACCACTTGCAAAATGACACACATTTTCCTTGCATGTTTTGAAGTATTGATTGTTCTTTCTTTCTTTTTTTTTTATTAAAAGGCAAACAGTTGCACACATAGTATTTAACACTGCTTACAGGGTAGAAATTAAAAAACACGTCATTTTCAAAAAAAAAATGTGTTAGTGAATTGTTCAGACAGAGTAACACAGCACTCACAGCACTCCTCACTTTTACTTTCAATTTAGTAGCACTTGTGTAAATCTTTGAAAAATAAATGGAAGCTTACACAGAAGTTTCACAGTAGAGTCCAACCAATATATATCAGTTCAGATAGTATTACCAACCGATATTGACTCACCACTGATATATCAGTAATGGTCTATGTGTTGGCTGATATTGCAGCCAGCACATACTGTTTATAATACTTTGTGTAGCCTTGAGTTGGCAAAGTAGCAAATTGCAGCTGAGCAGATGGTGGTACAGATTGTGCTTCAGAAAGTTTATTGTTCAACTGCAGAATATCCAGCCTTTAGTACATACCTGTATTGCAACTATTTGATCAACAAGTTTGATGATTCCTTGAGACAAAATGGTATAAGTTTTCCTGCATGAGTGATATATCCTTATTATGGCCAATACGCCCTTATTAGGGTTTTTTCCCCACTCCTCCCTAAGAGTGGAGTTATTTGGGCCCTAGTTTACAGTGTGATCCTTTCTCCATCTGTTAAATGCTGGTTTCTTCTCTTGCCTTAATCTCTGAAATGATTTTCCAAGTTGCTCTTCAGTTCTCACATTTCATGTCCTCTTTCACACCCTCTCCACCCTTTCCTCTGCTCTCCCAGTTATATAGGTTTCATAGAGAGCTACAGAGATCCATTTGGCTCCAGGGGAGAGTTTGAAGGTAACTGCTGTTCATTCACTGTGCTGATCAGTGATATTATTGTGTATGCTGTGATATAAATAGTGATATCATGGGCCTCTGCAGGCTTTGCATATGTAGCGTTACAAAAGTATAAATGCAGCTATTAAGTGTGAGAAGTGTGGTGCTGTAGGGAAACTGTTAAGCCTCGTTGACGTGAGGCATCTGCCCTACCGAAGTGTGCTCAATCAAAACATCGACTGCATTTCATTAGTGGGTTAACTCGCCCTTGTTGACTCCCTCTCGACACTTGCCCTCAGGGGAATCCCCGCTGCTTTTATGAGTGTCGTTCCATTTGTATGAAAAACTGAGGTGAGTTTGGTGAGATCAGTCCTCATAGAGCAGAGGGAATGAGTCAACAATAATGGTCACTCCAGAGGTGAATATTACCCACAGTGCATTGCAGTTATCCATTATTTCTGATGCAGCGTCAACTTGTATGAAGGGCAAATGATAATGTGTAAGTAAACAACCCCAATATCCATATAGATACAGCAGTCCTCTAGAAATGCAATTAGTCTAATGATCAGAAAACAGAATTTTCAACTGTAAAACACCAAATTGACAAATGCGGATGTATCACAATCATCTGTAGAAAACAAAATGGCTTGGTTTCCCTGAGGTCTTTCTGCCTGTAAAAAGCAACAACACGTCACTGACTGCCTACAAAGGCAAGTTTGTTCCATTTAAAACCCTCACTCTTCTCCAACTCACTTCCTCTCTGAGATATGTGGCCTTTGCGTGACTTCTGTTGTTACGTATCATCAAGGGCTGAGCAGAAGTTAACGAGAGGAAATTAAACAACTAATGAAATGCAGCAACTGAATCCTCCAGGGTATAGCTGATCCTGACATCTGACTTGCCTGTAAAGAGGCACAAGTGAAAATATGTATTTTCCTTAAGGGATCCATAAAGGGTCTCACACAATAAAGGAATAGGATTGTGGTTTGGTGATGTGATAAATCACTGACGTGACCTAAGGCAATTTCAAAAGTGATTGTCAAGTTTTAGCGGAGCTGCAAACAGTCATCTCTTATCCCACAAGTATTTTTTTTGTTTCTTTCTGTGGCCAAAACATTTTTTAACCATGATGTCGTGGTGTTACGCCAGGGTTTGTGGCGGTTGTGAACAAGGCGATGAGCGAGCGTTTTGCCAAGCTGGTGAGCTCAGCAGAAATCCTGCTCCCTGAGCTGCCGTGGCCCAGGGACTTTGAAAAGGACATTTTCCTCAAACCGGACTTCACATCCCTGGATGTCCTCACCTTTGCTGGCAGTGGAATACCAGCTGGCATCAACATCCCAAACTGTACGTTCACAGAGACAGACAATAACAGCACAGTTTAGTTGGTGCAGCCTTGATATTTTTCAGCCTAGTTTGCTATGTTGCAAATTATAACGGTGTTTCTTTGTGTGCATGTGTGTGTATAGATGATGACATTAGACAGTCAGAGGGCTTCAAAAACGTGTCGCTAGGCAACGTGCTTGCTGTAGCTTATGCTACACAAAAAGACAAACTCACCTTTCTGGAGGAGGAGGACAAGGTAAAAGCACAGAAACACACTCTCCCACTTCTCTCTCCTGGGAACTCTGTCTTTCTTACTCACAATTACATACATTTTCCTCTGTGTGTGTGTGTGTGTGTGTGTGTGTGTGTGTCAGGATGTGTATATAAAGTGGAAAGGCCCATCATTTGAGGTGCAGGTTGGACTTCATGAGCTGTTGGGCCATGGCAGTGGCAAGCTGTTTGTCCAGGTCAGTTATAGACAAAAACATACACAGCGCTGAACAAACTGCTCAAATCACTTGTAGTCACAAGTGAACATACACAAGTAATCACTTATTAGCAGCCATAGCAAACTGGGTTTCTACAATTTGCAGTTGATGAAAAATGAACTACTGATAATTAATTTGTGAAACTAATTTAGACAACTTAATCAGTTTCTGCTGATATAGATATACGATTTTGTTTCTTTCTCCTTGTAATTAAAAACACACATTTAAGATTTGGTTGCTGTTCTGTGGGACTGGTTGAGTGTTTTCTGAGAGCTGTGCATCCTCCTCCCTCTACAGGATGACAAGGGCAAGTTCAACTTTGACCAGAGCAAAGTGATCAACCCGGAGACCGGGGAACAGGTGAGGGTGTGTGTGTGTGTGTGTGTGTGTGTGTGTGTGTGTGTGCGCGCGCGTGCGCGTGTGTGTGTGTGTGTGCACGCATGTGTGCGCGTGCGCGTGCGCCTGTGCGTGTATCTGCTCCGTGATGCCAAAGCCACAGCTGTGGTTCAGATATCTTCAGCTGGTGAAAAGAGACAAACAAACGTGCTAATGTGTCCTGTAGGTGTCCAGTTGGTATCGGGGCAGTGAGACCTGGGATAGTAAATTCTCCACCATTGCCTCTTCGTATGAAGAATGCCGTGCTGAATGTGTTGGGCTCTACCTCTGTCTCAACCAGCAAGTACTCAGGTATGTGACGCATTGTTAGTAACCCGCTCTGTGTGGCTCTGTTTCTCTTTGTCTGTGATGTACAGTGCCCTTACATGTAATGGAGCAGTTCACCCAAAATGGAGGGTGTTATTTATTTGTCCAGTTGTCACACACATTTTCTCAGACATCATTGCCAGGATTTTGATGAAACTTGGGCAGATTTTGCATCTGACTGTTACATTTTGGCATTTTTAAAGTTAAACTGATTAACTTAAGTTGGACCACAACAATTAGGATGTCAATTCAAGGTTACATGTGACTGATTTGCCATGAGAGCGGCTGCATCATTCATGCGCACCAACATGTTTGCTGTTGCCTTTTGCTGCCTGTTTTTCAGTATCTTCGGCCATGAAGGTCAGGATGCAGAGGACGTGGTGTACATCAACTGGCTGAACATGGTCCGAGCCGGCCTGCTGGGCCTGGAGTTTTACACACCAGAAAGCAAGAGCTGGAGACAGGTAATCTGTCTTGCTCTTGCTCACTCATTTGTGTTTTAATTTTATCTGTTTTCTCTCTCACACTCCTCACTTGGGCTGGTTTGAAGCAGAGTAATAAGTCATAACATTTATATATTGCTTTTCGAATGAGTTGCAAAGGTTTTTGCAAACTGTTTACAAGACAAGTCGACATAGAGCATAAACTGTGTTTCTTACAGTCTGACTGTCCCAGTTTTATGTGTCTGTGTTTTTTCATATTACTTTTAAGTGTTTCTCACTGTTTACATGAATGTCAGGAGTTGAATTTTTCAACTGTCTGTGTGTGTCTGTGTGTCTCAGGCCCACATGCAGGCTCGCTTTGTGATCCTGCGTGTGTTGCTGGAGGCCGGGGAGGGCCTGGTGGGCCTCGAGGAGATGACAGGACAGGACGGCAGGCCTGATGCTCGGATCACACTGGACCGCAGCAAGATCCACACTGTGGGCAAGAACGCCATCCACAGGTTCCTCTGCAAACTGCAGGTATATCTGCTCTGTTTACATTGCACGTTTAAAGAGTTCGTCCAGATTTTTTGAATTGAGGTTGTATGAGGTACCAATCTATACTCAGTGTGTTACCTAAAATGTACTGCTGTGGAAGGGGGGCAGAGGCAAAACATATTTTAGCCATCTGAAAAAAAGGCCCAGCTAAAGAACAGTCACTTTAAGTGTACACTATATTTAGAATATTTTCACCTCATTACTGTGCCATTGGACAGCCCTTTCCTTTGGCGCTGCTTTTTCTATTTTTCAACTATAGGACTTCTGCAATCCCAAACATAGGCGCAGCTGTGCCACACACTGTATTACACCGCTTTTTGGGTCAGAGCTGCACAGCTGCACTTAAACGCATACTGATTTTTTTTTTTTTTTTAAGTTGGGCTTTTTTTAGGTAGCTAAAATATGTATTGCTTCTGCTTACTTCCATAGCATGGCATTGCTAGGCCTCTGTGGTTGTACTGCTGTCTGCTTTTAGATGCTGCTAAGAAACCTGAAATGTGAGGTTAATGTCAGATTTGTGAGGACTGAATGCAATGCCAATTCTTGTATCCTTAAGTGTTTAACTTGACCAAAACTAGTAGAAAATAATGCAGTATTAGAACAAGTTATCTGCTGCCTAGAGACTTTGCACATCTTTTTATTAACCCTCTGAACCCCAAGCAGTTTTGGGGCGTTTTCTGCTCCCCTCACATTTTGGCTCACTGTGGGCTTGTTTTTCACTGCAATTACAAGTGCTGCACCTCTATGGAAACAGCACAGCTGTGGCTATCACCTGAAGCCATTCAAAAATGTCTTTCACACAGTATAAAAGAGTTATAGTGCCATAAATAATAAAAAAATAAAAAGGGCAAACTGATTTTTTTGGATAATTTATTTTACAAAAATCGAGAAAAACTGGAATAAATGTACAGAATATTTTTTCAGGTGCCCACAAGTGTCACTGATCCAGGAAAAAAAAAGTAGGGCTTCACATGATGTATTTCCTGAAATATTAACATTTTTCCAACCTGTATAAACTTAGGCGTTTTTACTGCCTTGTGCCCTTCCATGTTACTACTGCTGCCTGCACACTGAAATTCACTGAATTTTTGTCACGCGACTGTTGGGCTCACCTGAATCATTCAAGATGTCTCAGATCAGCTGAAGACAGCAGAATTTTCTGTTTTTTGAATGATCTGGATTGAGTAAACGACTATTTTTTGGCGAATTGTTGAATGAAGCATGTATAATAAAATGATTCGAATGAAAAATCGCTTTTTTAGCCTTAGTTTCGTCCTTTTTTCTACCGCTAAACCGAAGTCGGACATGTTGCATTCAGGTACCGTCGGAAAATTCAAATTCCGACGAAAAAATAGGTTTTTAAAGCTTCCAGCTATGATAAACGGTTGAATTTTGGCGATTTTTTAAAAAATACATGTCTTTCTATCCCGCCGGCGGGTTTGGGGTTCAGGGGGTTAAATTTGTCAGTTATTTGTCATCAGTTTATAGCTGGACTAGTTATAACACTTACACGACACTAACATGCTCTGACTGTCGTGCAGGTGTTCAAGTCGACAGCGGACGTGGAGGGCGGCCGGGCTCTCTACGACAGCTACTCAGCTGTCAGCGACGGTGGCTCTCACAACTTCCTGCGTCTCCGGGAGACGGTGCTGCTGAGGAAGGAAGCTCGCAAGATGTTTGTCCAGGCCAACACCAGAATTAACGGTATGTACCTGTTGCTGGGGGGTTGCTTGCCATAGACGCCCTCATACTCTCTACACCTTCAGCCTTTATTCTGCCGAGGACTTTCACTACACCAATGAGCTTTTGTCACGGCCGCACACTTTGTTTATTACATAGATTTGGGCAACCAGTGAAACTGTGCACGTGTGAACCGTCAACAAACTTATCCACTGAGAAGAGTTGGGTTTGACTGAGCTTTTGTTATTCCCTGGCTGTCAAAATTCAGTTAGAATTTCATCCTACATGTTTACTGCTGCTGTGATGTTATTTCATGAACAATGAATAGTTTGACTTGACAAGTGCATAATGGATAAAAAGTTTAATATAGTCATTTAAAATGAAAATGAAGGCAACCTTAAGAATTATATCTACACCGTTTAAATCATGAAGGGATATTTTTAATGGGTAAAAAATTATAAAAATGGAATATTGATGAATAGTGATGAGTTTGTATGAGGTTAATCAATGCCTGGAGGGGGTTATTTAGAAACTATAGCAACAAATCTCTCAAAAACAATTCTTGGAGAACGGTGGCTTTCAATGATGGTAAGCTCTCATTTAAAAGTAAAGATTTTCTTTTTTCTTCTCAAGTAATGCTTCCTTATTAGAGCTTGATAACTGAATTTTTTAAGTAATTAAAACAATGTAATGTTATAATAGGCAACAACAATGCAGTGAGAATACATGATTTAGTTGAAGCAAGTTTTGGTACAACTGAGTAATTCTTGTAAATATGCCCTATGTATTATCATCTCATTTTCCTGTCACTTTTTCTCATGTAGCAGACCAGACGGAGAGCACATAGAGCAAAACTAATTACTCTGTTTGTCTCTCTGCTTCTGTGTTTGGTTTCCAGGGGACAGTGTAGAGCTGGTGGAGTATGAGGGCAGTGCGGCAGGCTTGATTCGCTCCTTCATTGAGCGTTTCCAAGAAGACGCAGAGCAGCTGGAAGCTGACCTGTTGGAGCTGAACAAAAGAGACGCCCCCTGCTGGTGCTGTTAATGGTGCTGCCTTTGAGAATACCAACTGATATCTTTTTTTTTTATATGCATATACCATATGTGAAAGTAAGCTGAACTTTTTAAGGGTTAATTCACCACAAAAAACTGCAAAAGCACCATTATCTATTTAGGAGACATCTCTGATGAAACTGAATGAAAGGTTGTAGTGTAAACGAAGCAATAGCCCTGGAACAAATCTGCTATAGACATCAGCCAAAATTTCCCAGCCACAGTGTTGGTCCAACATCAGGTCTGCCTTTGATAAATAATAGAATCACTGTAGGATTATGATTGAATCAAATGAAGGAGCTAACAAATAATGCTACACCATCACTTTTAGATGCTTTCGGGAAGACTAGTTATTAAATAATGGAAGATTCACAGCTTTGAAATGTTGTCCAAGATAACACTGCCTGGAGTTGGAAAGAAAAGAGGTGAACATCTATAGTTGTCTCTCTCTTTCTGACCAATCCACAAACCTTTACATACTGTATCAACAATTACATGTTTTGTTTTGTCTAAACTCAAGATAAGAATAAGGCATGGGTTGAATTTTACAATGAACTTTCTGGGAGTTTTGAGCTTTGCAGCTTGGTCATAAAGCGAGTTATTAGTTCCACCATATTGCTGGATAACGTTTGGACCAGCTCATTTTTGCTGTTGCCTAGTTCCCCCGCTACTTCAACGTTGGGTGTAAGACATGATGTTAATTAGAAAGCAAAAGAATATGATCTTGTGCTGAGCGGTTCATCTTTGCAGGTCAGTAAACCTAAATAGGCTTTTTCTTTCCATGGAGATAAAGAGATCTTTGATGACTTGACCATACATGATTATGCTGTCTCTGGTAGGCATCAACCAGCTCTATATGTAACAAACTTGATGTATTGAATCTGCACAAATAAAAATTGTTTGATAAGATCCTGATGGCCTGGTTCTTCCTCACAAAAGTATACAGGATGACTGGAAAAATTAGCTCATTTATTAAATATAGTGGCTCCCAGTGAAGGACGCATGTTGCATTTATTTTACTTAGGCTATTTAACAAGCAGCCCTGATGCTTCAATGTGGCGTTTCCTCAAAATGGCACTTGCTTTGTGGAAATTTGAGGATGATAGCACAGCAACAGACACCTAAGTTGCTGTTAAAAGGTAAGAGTGATTCGTTTGTGCTCAGACTACTGAAAAATACGATTGGCTAAATAGAAAACCATTTGTTCTCGGTTTGCATGTTGTATCCATTAAACCTTTTCTCATGTTTGACGGACAGACCTTGAGCAAAACAGTTTCCTAAAGGCTCTCTGACTTTGAAATATTCAGTTAAGTTGTGGCTCACATCTTAAGTGCTGATGACAGTTGCATTGCCATTGCATGACAACATTATGAGACTAAGGCAAACTTGATGTCTAATATTGGAAATTAGATAATTATGACAAGTGAGCTGGGGAAAACCTCAAAGTTGATTTGGTCAAAAACATTTTTACATGTAGCTCAGAATAAGTACAAATTTCCAGCTTGAATGAGAACTGGTCCAAATAAACATGCAACAGCAGGCAACATCTTTACAGTTTTCCCATCAAAGACAAATTCTACACCAAACTAAATCCTGTATGCTTTTCCTATGATTCAGTGCAAACCACTGCAAACTCAAATCTGTGAAAGCGCCAGGCAAATGTTTGATGTTGCGTTGACAGTAAAAGACATACTGGCACTGCAGACAATGAAGGTAAAGTACAAAACGTTTACAACAAATTAGCATTAAAGAATGAGAAAATGTATCAATACACATTGGTAATCACTGTCAGTCACAAATTAATTCTCAGTGGAGCAGTTCAGTACAAAGTTGCATCATAACATAACAGAATATAGTCCTGTGTTGTTTGTTTCTAGCTTTGACTGGAGCTTGTTCCACTGTCCTGTAGAAGGGGTGAGGGTGGTGGGGTGTCTGCCTCCTCTTCCTCCAGACTGCTGAGGGAACTGAAACTCTGTGTTTCATTTAGCGAATGAAACACAATCTGTTGTAAAAGCAAACCCATCTTCTCCTCTGTTTCATCATCATCATTCTCCTCCTCCTCATCCTCCTCTTCTTCTTCTTCTTCACTTGCTCCCCTCTCTTCATCATCTCCCTCTTTTCTTTTCAGGTCTAGTCTCAAAGGAGTAGTAGGCGTGTGATAGGCGTCCTCAACCATTTCAGGAAAGGATGGAGACGTGAATGGAGACAGGCAGAAAGGGACTGAGGGAGAGGGAGACTGATACGGCGAGAGAGATGGGGAGACACTAGGGGAGTCGCGTGGAGAGACTGAAGGAGATACCTCGCGAAATGGGGAGAGAGATGCTTTGGAAGGCAGGGAAGGAAAGAGATAAGGAGGCAGGGAGGGTGAAAGGGAGATATTGACACTTGGGGAGGGCTGCAAATAGTCTGAGTCATCTGTGAGATTCTCTGTCAGTGTTGTGGTCGTGGCTGTTGAGGACTGAGCTGCAGGCTCCTGTAACTCTGCTCCAGTCTGGCTTTGGCCTGGATCCTTTTGAGTCTCACCCTGTTCCTCCATTTGAAGCTGGGACTGGAGAGGCTGTGACTGGGCTTGGGCCGCTTTGGGTTGCGTTGCGAACTGGAATTCGGTGTCCTGGGACATGGGATCACCTGGGTTGTGACTCTGGGACAGACCCTTGCCTGCTTGTCCCTGTGTCCGGGCCTTGGCTTTACATCTCCCTTTGGTTTTGGGCATTAGCGGTGGCGGAGGAGGCGGAGCAAGGGGTGGCGACAGTGGACTTGAGGTCTCTGTGGAGACCCGGACCTTGAAGCTGCGCGTGAACATGCGCCGTCTGTGCAGGGCGTTCTGAGACTGCAAGAAAAGGGGGTTGATGAAGCAGAGCGCGCCCAGGCCAGGGCCATAGTTCAGCTCTTTGGGACTACGTGTCCTGATTGGACAGAACTCCTGGAACAGAGTGGGATTGGGCTTTGATTGCTTGGCATCTCTGTCAGGCCCGGGTGTCGCACTGGCCTGGTTGGCTGGGTCAGACTGGGAGGCTGAATCAGGCTGCGAAACAGAACCACCCGGCTGGACTCCGGCTATGATGTCTGGCTTCTTCTCCTTATCATTGCAGGCTTTAGGAGTCTCCCGTGGGCCACGGACGTTTAGCTGGGAACTCCAGAACTCTACAAAACAACACAGATATGTTCAGCACATGTTCATTCACTTATAATATGTTCAGTTCATTACAATGAAAAATTATTTAATATTTAATTCAGGATGTAAAAATATCAGAATTTTGGAAATTGATATGAATGCCAGTGAAATTCCACAATTCTCGATACGTGATTCAATATCACGGCAAAAACTTAAATCCCATTCAGCACACAGTCCTTCATTTAATACCTTTTTATAAACATTAAAAAAAAAAAAACTAAACCCCAAACCCAAATCTCTGTCCTTTAATGGGTTAGTCAGTATTAGTACTTCTGTCCAAATGTTGGTATTGAATTGATACTATTCAATTACAATCA
This sequence comes from Myripristis murdjan, assembly GCF_902150065.1. Taxonomy (NCBI): domain Eukaryota; kingdom Metazoa; phylum Chordata; class Actinopteri; order Holocentriformes; family Holocentridae; genus Myripristis; species Myripristis murdjan. The sequence goes on along the minus strand of NC_043993.1, from coordinate 11,279,242 downwards.
GCATTTTAATCCATGAATCCATTTCAAGCCAGGATTAGGTCCTACAAGGCCAGTGTAGTTCAGAGAAACAAAATCTGCTAACAGAAGATATGTTCACTCACCTATTCCCATATGTGAGATGGACTCAAGCTCTTTGTGGGATGTCGCCTTGGCAATGGCTTCAGGAAGCTCCAAAGGGAAGGGTAATACATCTCTGACGAACACACAGAAAACATCCACATCAGTTCCCGCAGATCAACACATGCTGACAGCGATCAATGTACAGTAGGTGTGAAAAGGTACTAAAGAATAGGGAGGAGAAGGGCGAAAATGAAAAGAGGCCAAGAGGCAGTAAAAAAGGAGGGCTGAAGATGGCAAAAGTAGTGGAAAAGAAGCACAAATAAAGAGGAGGTGAAGTAAAATGAGGACAAGGAGGATGACGAGTTATCACCTGCTGACACAGTAGAAGGCAATGAGTCTCGGGAGGTCTGGAAAACTGATGGCTGACGTCTCAAGAGACAAAGCTGCAGATGGAGGGAGGCCAAAGTGGAGGGATGGGGGGGACAGATGGGTAGTTAATATCAATAATTTGAATATGATCTGTGGCCTTATTTACTGGGCTGCTAAGCATATGAGTTTCATTCATTGTCACAGCCAGAAGCAACATTACAGATCACAATGAATCTCCCGTGTGCAGCCAGCTAATCAGGGTCTGGTCACTTATTACTCCCATTTTGTATCTGGTGTTTGCAATGTGCTACTACAAATCCCACCAGAGTAAAACGCACCCATTTGGTTAAGGTTTGGGTGACAGTTAGGTCAGGGTTTATATCAAGGCTGTTTTAGTGAATGGGCAACAGGCCAAACTATTTTCTGAATAATCACAGCACTTGTGGGCGTATCTTGGCTCAAACTCCAGTTGGATTCATAATAATGCGTTGGAAATCACTGGAAGGGGTAAGGTCACACCTCCAATCACTCAAATCACTCTCCAAGGTGGTCTGGGACACATGCGACGACCTATCATTTGCAGAGTAAACAGTAGTTTGTATGATTTCCAGTCAGACAGGCCTGGCAGAGTGCACCCATGCAACTAACACAGAGAAAATGTGTCTTTTTTAAAAAACTGAAACCAACATGAACTCTTGGTTACACTGAGCCACCACTATGACTACAAACGTCTGCATACATGCAAGTGTCAGGGTGAGAGGTTCTTACTGGAGTGTTCCTCCCGGATGCCAAACTGCTGAACAAAGGATGGGACGCTGTTGTCTGCCAAACGGACACACAGCACATTTCTCCGGGACGTACGAGACTTACGCACCAGGAATGTCTGCAAAGCAATACCACCAAGTTGTTACTGAGTGCCATGTGAGTGTGTGTGACAGAAAAAGAGAGGGCAAGATAGAGAGGTATAGAGCATATGTGTGTGACCCTGACCCCAGGCGGTTCCCTCTGCAGTATGTGCAGTGCGGTGGCAGGGTTAATTGATAGCTGCAGCCACACCGGAAGTGACAGTAGGAGACGGTCCAATATGCTGATGTTCCTCAGAGAGCCCTGCTTCCTTTGGTGTCCCGTAAACTTGTGCTCAGACCGCTGGGTGGGCTCCGGGAAATCATACAGAGGCTCCTCCTGCTGTGCCATCTACACACACACACACACACACGCACACACACACATACATGCGGTTATGATTTGTTGTTGCTATCACAGGGTTACACAGGGTTTTATCGTAAAGACAAGAGCCGAATCCCACGTTTCCTGGGGGTTCTGGGAGCATCCCACAACAGCTCCCTTACTCGCCTGATGATAATTTGCATTTTCTAGTGCAACAATCTTTTTTTTTTTTTTTTTGTCATTAACATTCTGGGTGGTCATTTTGGCTTATTGGTTAAAGTTAGGGTTAGACATAAGTTGGTTTATGGCTACCATTAGAGAAAGGCTGTAGAGAATAAATGTAAATATCCAAGGCTATTTCAATGAGGCCAAGTCTCAGTCTCTGACCCAGTGGGAGCTATGGTATATGGTACATGCACAATGTAACTGGAGCTGTGATGCTGGAGAGTTACAGCAGATAGTGCTGCACAGGTGCTCTCTGGGTGTGCTCCGAGGAGGGTAGCCTTGATGTTCTATGATCACATGCCATCTACTGAGCATCTATTTCCACAAGTTCAGACCAACTTTTACTGCACAAGTGTTATAATCCAATCATATGACACAATAAGACACCTTGACTTTTCTTTCATGGTACCCTCCTTGACAAAATCATGTAAACCAGCAAATAATTAAAAAAAAAAAAAAAAAAAAAAAGCGGGAGAAACTCATCTAAAAAATCTCATATCTCATTCTGACTTGCCATTCCTTTGTCAATACTCTGACTGAGACCAATCATTTCCCGTTGTTGGAGGGCTTTATACTTTACACCTCTGCAAGTGTCACTCACTCACTCCAAGCCACAGTTCCTGATGGTACACCACACAGGTCAAGCATTGACAAAATGGCAGCATCCTCAGAAAAGCAAACATAAAACCCACTTCACTTTGTGAGGGAACTTTCTCTGCAGCTGTAGGTCACATTTAGGCCCCTTGGAGCTGTTCTCCATCTTTGTACTGACACTGTAAGCATCGGCACTGATAAGACGTACTGTCTCCTTGCTCCCAAGGCCATGAGTCTGGGGCATGCCACACACAGAGAGACAAGACCAGGCAGATTAACGCCTTTCCTGAACACAGAGCTGTTGACCTCTCACATACTTAGGTATGATATCTCCTGTAAATAAGGCATGCCACTGAGCAACCCTCAGAACTGGTGTGGTACTACAAAGTGTTGGCACTTGTAGTGCCCATACTCTCTTCTGCTCAACTGACCATCAATAAAAGATCCTTTGCTTAAGACATCACAGCCACCTGAGATCTCCTTCAGTCTGAGAGTTGACCAGTATCTTGCTGTTTTCCATCACACACTTTAGAATATACCAAAACGTATCCCTGCCCAATACCCGTGAAGAACAATGGGAGTTTGGCTCGCTGCACAGTAAGCAACAGAGACTTCTCTATTACCCATGGTGGTTTAATGATTGCAAAAGACACACTGAGGTAGCAAGTCTCGAGTCAGTCATGCCCGCACTAGCAGTTTTAATTGTTAAACTAACAACGCTGGGTGCAGTAATTTAGTCTATAGAGATTAGGTCTATATAGAGCCCATAAGACAAGCTAAAACTAACAGTCAAGAAGTGGTTTACCTACAGCATATGAGAGATGATAAGAGAAGGGGGGATAGGAGGGTTAGATGTGGATTCTTAACCATTAGATCTGCCATCTAAAGCTGTGTTAGTGAACAAGTGATTTATTATTAGGAAACACTCCATAAACCTACACATGATAATTACAGTTACCCTAGATAGTATTCTCCTGGCCTCCAGCACCACCATAACGAAACTCCGAGTTATCTTTGATCAAGATATGTGCTTTAACTTCCCACATGAAACAAACTTCAAGGACTGTTTTCTGTTTGTTTTTTTTTCTTCACCTGTGTAATATTACAAAAATCAGGCACATCCTATCTCACAAAGATGCAGAGAACCTAGTCTATGCATTTACTACTTGTAGGCTGGATTACTGCAACTTCTTATTATCAGGCTGCCCCAACAAGTCTCTAAAGACTCCTGAGCTGATTCAGAATGCTGCTGCACGTGTATTGACAGGAATGAGATCATATTACTCCCATAATTGCTTCTCTATCTGCTGTATTGGGTCCCTGTAAAATCCTGAATAGATTTTAAAATCCTTCCCCTCACCCACAAAACCCTTAATGGTTAGGCTTAACTTATCTTAATGAGCTCAGAGTGCCTTACCACCCCACTAGAGCAGTGCTCTCCCTAAATGCAGGCTCACTTGGGGTTCCTCCGAAAGCACAACAGGAGGCAGAGCCGTCAGCGGTCAGGCTCTGCTCCTGTCGAACCATCTTCCACCATGGGTGTGAGAGGCAGACACCCTCTCTTTGTTTAAGAGTAGGTTTCAAACTTTCCTTTGTGATGTAGCTTATAGTTAGGGCCGGCCCAGGCTTGCCTTAAGCCAGCCCATAGTTTCTCTGCTGTAGGCCGATGCTGCCTGGGGGACTTGACATGATGCACTGAACTCTTCTCTCTCCTCTCTCCATCTTTACATATTCATATCGCATTAATGAATGTTGCTAACCCTGCATCTTCATTCTCCCATAGATTTGTGCTCTCTCCTCTCTCCTCCTTTGTCGCTCACCACAGGTATTTCTACAGAACTGCAGAGTCTGGATGACTGCAAACCACCTACTGCCCCCATGATCCTGCTGAAGATCCCCTCCTACGATTACTATTATTTTTCCAACTATTATTAGTCCTGTCATTATTAGTCCTATTATTATCAGCACCAGTATTACTGCACTGTGCTATGTTCTCTTTCCTCCTTCTCCCACTCCTCCTCTCTCCCTCACCCTGTTTCTTTCTCAACTCAACCAGTTGAGACAAATGGCCGCCCACCCAGAGCGGGTTTCTGCTTGAGGTTTTTTAATCAGGTGTGTGTGTGTGTGTGTGTGTGTGTACTTGTGTTTGTCAGTCTGTGTGTGTGTGTGTGAGTGTGTACATGCAGAGCACCCCCCCTCCACACACACACACACACACACACACACACACACACACACACACACACACACACACACACACTCCTGCGCAATAAATCGCTGGGATTCTCGCTGAGGATTGGAACAACAAGTCCCAACCTGGGGAGGCTCAGTCAGAGCTTGAGTGAAGTTATGGATTTACAGAGAACAATAAACAAGACAATCAATCAATTACATCAAATCAACAGAATACAACACTAATACCATCAAAGGAAGGCCTGTGATGTGATCTTGGAGTGGGCTATAACCTGTTTAATAAAGCCATGGCTCCTCCTCTGTGCTGAGGCTGCTCTCTGAACAGTCTGCATGTCAGCATCTGCCTGGGACGCGTTCCTCGGAGCGCATTCCGCCGCAACTTCTTGCGCATTTCCTCTTTAAAATTAGGCATAACATAACTTTGCACCACGACTTTTCTTAGTCTTAGTCCTTTATGAAAGACGTTAACTCCTACAAGACAGCCTGTTACTGCGATTTTTTTTTTTGTTTTAAGCATGGTTGTGGTTAAAAGTAGGTATACTCAGTATCTTGGTAATACGTGGATGGGCCCGGCAGAGAGGAACCGGACTAAACACCTTGCGGGCTTACCTCGTTGCCCCGATCCGTCTCTGTATTCACTGCAAATCCAGTTTATACTGACATCCTCATGGTTATTTTTATTCTTCCACCAGTTTTCCTGTAACGAAAGCCAACACTACTAATACTTCGGCCTGTCATAACTCGAGTTCCCAGATCTGATCTGGGAATCAGTTTTCCTCCCTGGCTCCTCCTCGCTCTTCCACCTGATCTCACCTGGAATGTCATAGGCCGCAGTTGAATTCACGTGCCACTTTTCACGTGCCGTATTTTTTTTTTTTTTTTTTTTTAAGAGTTCATAAACTCAGACCAATGGATGTATTGTCATATCAGATACAGATATGAGATGATTTGTAATGCCCACCCCATAGATTCACAAGGAGAAATCAGGGAAATCTTTGTTCATGTGCCACAGTTCCCTGAGGTTATTTCTTTATTTCAGTTTTGTGTAAGCGGATTACATGTAACTTACCGAACAGACTACATTGTAATATAAAATATTTAAAAACAGGTTATTCACACTAACAATATTTCATCTATAAACACTTAAAATGTCAATGCCAGTCATGTGACAGAAAGGTTGGTGTGCTGATAAGGTCAGGTAGCAGCAGCACAGAAACAGGAGGGTCACTGCTACTTGAATGAAGGGCAGAATCTGTCTGCCATGTGACCCAGGAGAAACTGGAACTGAAAGCCATTTTATGTTTTGTGGTTATTCATAAATTTAGCTGACAAGCGTATTTTGTAACAAAATGGCTTCTGCTATCGCACAGTACACCCAACAAAGTACACTTTTGCCTTTGAGAGATTTTTTTTGTTGATTTCATATTATTATCCTTGTTCTCTGGATGAATAAAAAAAAAGTTATTCTGCAAATGAGATAAAATACACAGAACATTAGAAATGGTGGTGTTTTTTTTTTCTCCGTCTTATACAAAACAAACTGAACCAAAAGCAAAATTGTGGCCCAAAAGCTGCAGCACAAACCGAACTGTGGGTTTACTGAACCATTACACCCCTAACAGACTATATTTAATTACACATTTGACCCATGCAGTTGAACTGTTGTCATGCACCACAGGAAGCAGGTTGGTGCCATCCATGCATCACTCAGTGTTCCCTTGATATGTGCTCTTCCCTTGCGCTCCCTTTTTAGGCCCGTGTCAGTTCTCAGTTTGAACCTCCTGGTGTCAGAGCACTGCTGGACCTCTCTCTCTGGCTCTTTGCTCAGTTGCACCTGGTCTGGCCTGACTGACCTTGACCTAATAAGGAAGTCTGCTGCACTAGATCTCTCTCTCTTTCTTTTTGTCTGGCCCCTGCTGCAGCCTGAGTGACCCAAATGCTCCGATGTGTTAACCTCTCCTATATGCCTGTACTTCTATTATTTTAGATTGGGAGGATGGGTCCAGCATTGTTTTGGCATCTCAAGGGAAGTTTTATGAGTGGCTGCATCTCTTCCATTAATGAAGCTATAATCGTGTGTTTCAGTAAAAATGATTGAGCTAGATTGTGGTTTTGACATATCTTCTGCCATCTTTTGCTAACAGAGCTGACAGATTTGTGAGATACCTTACTCAAGGCAAGCAATGCTAATTAATTAAATGGTTTTGTTTGTTTGTTTGTTTGTTTGTTTGTTTTTGGTCAGATTGCCTGTTTAGAAAACATGATGAATTATTTCTGATTCAATAAAAGTAAAAATGTGTGAAATTGTGAAATATTTCACTGTGGCTAATCTCCCTCAGCTAAATCTCATTCAACCACTAGGTGACGACAGTTAGCCATCATTGCTGGGCAAACTCTCATCCTTTACATTAACAAAGAAGGTGGACACACACACACACACACACACACACACACACACACACACACACACACAAGCATAAAGGTAAAGAGACACCTGGGAACATCTATGACCCTGGATTAAGCAAAATCCTAGATAAAGACAGTTGTCTGACCTGAGAGTTTTACAAGGATGTTACACTGTCATCCGGGCTCAAAATATTATATTACATGCAAAATAATACTTCATGCAAATACTTTATGCTTGCATCAGAGCTCTGGATTTATCCTTTCTTGATTTTTTCAGCTGGCAGCATTTTAAACTCAAATGGTCACTATCAAGTCATGATGACAAATTCTGTTCGACACAGGGTGCACCGCTCATTTTTATAATACTTAGAATGAGCAAAAGAGATTTACTTGGGGAAAAAAGAAAAAAAAAAAAACAGATCCAGTTGGGTTCATTGTGATATGAAAAAAAGACACAAACATTAGGCTGTAACTGGGCCTATAGTGAATACTGGAGCATTCTGCATACAGTTAGAGGGGAGGAGGGAGAGCTTGACTCAGGTCAGAGAGAATGAGAGGGGATTTCCTCAACAACAGACAATTGAGGATATTGATATCAAGTTTCATATGACCATAGCTGACTAGCACAATAATTTAACAATTTTTCAGCGTTTCATTATGTGGCCTGCATCAGACACATTAAATCAAAAATATATATATATCTACAAGCAGATGGTGATCTCAAATGCAAATTCTTTGGGCTTACCTAATCTAAAAGTTAATAGTTAAAAAAATGATTTGATTTAGCCTATTTAAGTACATAATAGTATGTCATTCAAATTGAACACTGCTGTTGAGGAGCAGCGCTGGAGGCAACTGCGCCCCTGGTGGCGGCGGCGCGCATCGCTCTCAAGAAGCCGGAACCGGATGTGAGGTTTGAAATATAGCTCCAGCCAGCACCGCGTTTGGTAAGAAATGTGTGTACTGTGTCAACAAGATTAACGCCTTCCTCCACTTTTACAGAGAAATATACATAACTTTAAATGAACTACCGCGCTTCCTAATAACTCATCCCTTTGTACAACTGTCGAGAGAAGTGTTTGTTTTCAGCCGCGCAGGTAAAACCACCATGTTAGCATTTGCTAGCTTAGCTGCCGTTACCATCGAACAAAATGGCCAGCAGTGTGAGTAGTTTCTAGCTAGCCATGCGACTTAGCCTGCGCTGCTTATTACCTAACAGCCCACGTCGTGCTTACATTTGTCATTTTATTTGTGCGCAGTTATCTCACTTAGCGTGGTAATAGTCTGCTTCTAGCTCCATTTAATCCCATTCAGCTGGATTGACGATGAGATTAGCCATATCGTTCGCGGTAGCTTAACTGTTGAATCTTTCTACTCAGCTGACGTTATCTGTCCAAATCATGAGATTATAGACACATTCTGATAGAGAGAACAACCACTCCGTCTCCCCAACTTACTAGAAGAATTCATCACTTTACATGTGTTCAGTAATATAATCAGTTTTATATTCTGTTGCTAATTGTGTTTTCTTTATGCCGGTAGCCAACCATTTTCTCCCGCCTCCCGTTTTCTCCTCTGCAGATGTCTGGTTGACCCAGAGATGTCCAGTGATAACGTGAAGTTGTTTGTGGGGAACCTTCCTTTAGACGCAACTCATGACGAGCTCAACAAGCTCTTTGCTCCATACGGGGAGGTGCACACCTGCTCCTTGCTCAGGCAGTATGCCTTCATCACCCTCAAAGGAGAGGGAGCAGCTGACAGGTAGTGTACCTCACTGTGGGTCACAGTGTCACATGGGTCAAGTCTATTATCCTGTGTGTGTCACATTCTTACTGGCTGTAATGGACAGAAGAAGAAAACCTGTATACACCATAGTGTGTGGCAAACTGCAAATTAATCAGCTTCTTTCATTGTTGTACAAGTCAGAATCGATTTTTTTTTTTTTTTAGAATAGAGGATGATTTCTAAGACCTGTAGAAGTTGCCTGTATATGCTTGTTTTCATTAAAAGCGTGTACATCCGTAGTTACCAACAAAGCATAAAAAACAATGAAGGAAAAAGTGTGAACACCCTGCCCAGTGTCCCCAGGTTGGATCTGTTGTGTTTTTGTAAGCTTTAGCTCTTCATTAGAAAAAAGTGTGATGATGGTGTTAATATCCTCCCTTGTACATTACAAATTACATTACTGTATTTTTTTTTTCTTGTTGAAATCTAATGTACATATACACATGCAGTATTATTACTAGTAGCTACATGTGGTGATGGCGGTTCTGTTTCTTTCTCTGACAGGGCCATTAGGCATCTGGATGGCAAAGAATACAGAGGGAGGCCCCTGGTGGTAGAGGAGTCCCGTGCTCGCCCACCAAACTCTACCAAAGTGTTTGTGGGGAACCTCAGCTCAACATGCTCTGCAGATGACTTGCATGGGCTGTTCCAGACCTTTGGAAGAGTTCTTGACTGTGACAAAGTCAAAGGTCAGTTTTATGGCCCATGACCAACACAAGTTATGTGTAATGTGTGTATAGTGCACAAAAATATTGTTGGCAGTTTGATGTGAAAATTGTGCCAGCTTTTTTATCATTTAGAAATGCTGTGCCTTAATGGGCTGAAATTCAGGGGGTATTTGTGATTCCAATGTTGGATACTAACTAAAATCCGTGGAGATAGATATCGCACAATTGGAAAAACCTGCACAGTGAATTTTTTTAAGGGAGCACAATGACTAGACAATTTCACAGTTTTTCAGGTTTCTTAAATAAACATTTTTTTGAAGTTATTTAAGGCCATAAATGATAGTTAAAATTTTCTGGAAAGGACACTCTTAAGTACAGCTGCCTCATGAAAGTCAAGGAGCTGAATTGACCATAGACTGCCATAGACCTCTGCATTCAACTCAGAAGGTGGAGTTTTTTTTAGATAGTTACTGTGTATTGCAGAAAATAAAACAAGACACACTCTTAAAAATGCACAGGGCAAATACTGCAGTAAGGAATGGGAAAATGTTAAGTGTTTTATTTCCTTTCAGAAGTGGTAGATGTGCAATTAATTGGATTAATTATCCTATACGCAGTAGTCAGTTTGTTGTATTGAAAGGCACACTCTCAGTTGACTGTAAACTGTGAGTCGGGTACAGCCCTACGCTTATATCAAAATGACAGTCATCATTGTGTGATACTAAAACCATGCCTCATCCTTTCCTGTATACCCTACAGCCAGATTATGCTCGAATGCTGGCTATGCGTTTGTGCATATGGAGAGGAAGGAGGATGCTCTGCAAGCCATCGAAGCCCTCAACGGGACTATCTTCAAGGGGCGCCAGCTGTCTGTGGAGCTATCCAAGGCCCAGCCCTTGATCAACCAGATTATCTCCTCTGCAAACGCAACCAACCCCACTGGTGGGGCTATGGCAGCAGGTGAAGGAGAAGGACCGCTACATGTTTATTGTTTGTTATAATTTAATGCCAAAAGAGAACCCTAACCCAGAATGTTTGTGTTTTCCCCTTCTGCTCACAGGTGCAGCTAGAGAGGGCCTCCTCCCAAGACCTCATCCGTCACTAGAGCATCATCAGAGCCAAGCAGCTGTGCTTGCAGCAGCTGCAGCAGCTGCCGCTGGACTGCCCATACAAGTCAGTTCATTTTAGATCTTGGCTTCTATTGTCATGAAAAACCTCAGACATGTGGATTTTGAAAATTCTATTTTGGTTGCAAGTTTCTACAATGTCAAGGACATTTCTTTCTTTTTTCCCTAACTTGATCCTTTTTAATGGCTTTTTCTTATGGGGCTCTATCTATGGAAATTGTGAAAATTGTTTGGATGAATTAGACTTCAGTGCATTCTGAAAGCTTTTAATGCAGGTATTTCCCTATTTCTTGTATCTTGTCAACATTTCCTTGCAGGTTCAGCAGAGTGTACATAACTCCTTCTACAACACCACATCCTTTGACCCCACCTACGCTGCTCTGAAGGGCATCACGACAGCCAAAGGTTCAGATGGGGTGAACCCTGCCATATATGGGGCACTTGCCAGTCAGGTGTATGGTTCCGTTGCTGACCAGGTGTACGAAGATGTGTCCAATCACAATACTGCATCCGCCGCCGCCGTCGAAGTACCTGAAACAGATCCTCAAGCGATGGCAGATCCCACAATGTTGTTTGAGGCAGCAAGAGCCAAGTTCTTCCAGCAGGGACAGAAGGTGTATTAACTTTGTGTTAAACAAAAAATGTATTATGCTGTACACATGTATTTTTTGTTTACTGTCATATGATAGTAATGAAATAATGTTGTTAATTTCATTACTGTGCCATTATTACTATGGTTGAACTTAGAGCTGCAACTAATGATCATTCCATTTTTGATTAATCTGTTGATTGTTTTCTTGGAAAATTGATTAGTTGGTTGGTTCATAAAATGTCAGAAATTGGTGAAAAATGTTGCAGTTCTCCACAGCCCGAGGTGACATCCTCAGATGTCTTGTTTTGTCCCAACCAACAGTCCACAACCCAAAGATATTTACTTTACTGCCCTATAGGACTAAAGAAACCAGAAATATTCACATTTGAGAAGTTGGAATCAGAGAATTTGGAAATTGTCCCCTTAAAATTCAGAATGACTCAAAATGACACATTGGTTATCAAAATAGTTAGCAATTAATTTAACAGTTGGCCAGTCAATTGTTTGACTAATTGTTGCAGCTCTAGCTTAACTGTTTCTGCTAAAAAAAAGAAAAAAATCTGGAAGTACACAAAAAATGTACTTTGTTCCAACAAATCTAAATGAATTCAATTGATTTGAAGGTTCTGGCCGAGCAGCAAGCAGGCAGGAAGCAAACTGGATCAGCTACTGAGCGAGACCGCAGCCCAATCCGAGGAAACCGAGCCCCCCTTCTCCCTGACCCTGTCCCAGGTTCTTTTGCTCAGATACGACCCAAACGTCGAGCCCTGCTGCCCACGCCACCGGGAGGGCCTGAAGAACCCACAGCCACCACCACAGCTGCTGCTGCTGCTGCCGCTGTTGCTACTGCTACTGAGGGGACAGATCCTATTGCTAGGTACATAGAGCAAATTTTAATATGACAATTCTTGGAACAAGGCAGAAATTTTGTAGCGTGCTTGTCAACAATATGCAAAAAGAAATTGCATAACAAACAAGCAGTAGAGGAAAGAATAGATAGTTCTAGTTCTACACATATGAAGCCTATTTCCTCTTACCAAGAGTTTATAAATGCATGTGCCATGTATAATTTGGGGACAGGTTCAAGTTCATCTATTTTCATCACAAATATGGCTCAAAGGACTTAAGCTAAAATTAACTTCTCTACAATGAGTCAGGCGAAACAAAGACAGGAGAAAACGGAAACAAATACACAACACACAGCATGCCAGCTATTTTACATCCTCTATGCTACCCAGCAACAAATCCCTTAGACCTTCTGCTGTGTACAATTTCAAAAATCACGTTTCCTTCACCAGGGCAGTATGTGCATGCAATATGTGCAAGGAAAAACAGCTAAATGAACATACATGTTTATTTGGATCTTCATTAGCTGTGCAAAATGCAACAGCTACTCTTCCTTGAGTCCACACAGACATTTTCTGTACAGTACATATGATGCACATGAAGAAACTTTTACCTTTGGAATTTGTTGTACTTCTGTGCTTTGTATTTGTTTTGCTGTCCTGTCCTCTCATCTCTTCTCTCCCAACCTCCATTCCAGGTGTTATGCAGAATACTACCAGCAAATGCAGAACTACCAACAGTATCATCAGTACCATCAACAGTACCAGTACCTCCAGTATGCTTATACCAATCCCCCTCCTCCTCCTCCACCACCTCCTCCACCTCCACCGGCCACTACCCAGGCCGCAGGCTACACACAAGCCTCCTCCACAGCCACAGCACCCCCGGGGACATACACCGCGCCCACAGCTTATACCCCACCGGTAACATACGCATCAGGAGCCTATTCTGCAGCAGGAAACTATGAGTCATCTGGGAATTATGACGCCTCATCGGGGGGCTACGACACGTCAGCGAGCTACGATGCATCGGGCAACTACGGGGCATCAGGAGCGTATGATGCAACAGGAGCTTACGCAGCAACGGGAGCCTACACGGCATCGGGAAACTACTCCACGTCCACACCGTATGAGCAGACACCCGCACACGGGCAATCCCAGCCCCAGCGCCATGAATACCCTTACCTCCACACTCCAGAACCCCCTTATCGATAGTCCTACCCCCCCACACACCCCTTCCACATTGCAGACGTGTGTGCGTGTGTTTGCATATGTATTTACATAAGGGACAGATTAAAGAGAGAGAAAATCAGGGAGGGAGCAAGGTTGTGATCTGAATGTGCTTTTAAACTGAAAGTATCTCCCCTTTTCTCCATCTTGGCTATCATACCATAGTCTTTACCTAGCTTGTCTGTCAGGTGATGAAGTAAGTGGCAAGGTGGATGTCGATAATATTGTTCAAAAAGTTCTCTGGGCACAAGAATGAATTAATGAGGCTGTTGAGGAAGGAGAAATTAGCAGGGTTCACAAGGTAGACTCAAATACCACTCATGTCAAATTTTGTAGTGGCTCATGTACTTTCTCCTTTAATGTCAAAGAAGCTAAAATGTTGCTTGGAAACAGACTAAACACAGTGGCCTGTTAGCTTGACTGAAATCCATTTAGTTGCATTGAACGTATGCTGTGACCTGGTTGTTTTCCCAGATGTGTTGCGTTGCACATTTCGGACAGTCCAACTCCTGCCAGTCAAGTTCAGGACAGAAGTGACATTTTTTGAGCCACACTTTATTTTGTTTGTTTTGATTTGTATGGTTGGTTGTCAACACCAGAGCAGTGCCTTTAAGATTATGAAGGACCATCATCCATTAAAGATTGAGAATGAAAGACTGAGAGTACCTTAGAGGCAGGCCAGCGTGACTGTGCACTGTACAGCTGCAGAGCTTGTTCCCGGCAGCCTTGGTTTCACTCAGCTGCTAGGACAAGTGTTCATCAAGCACCTGAGAGTAGCAGTGGTGAAGTAGTCTTTTAATTCCTCTGCCCTCCATGGTTTTGGATCATTATTACTGAAATGGCACAGGCAATTCTTTCATTGATCAGCATAACGCTTGTTTGGATAGATACTGTATTTATCAGTGTACTGTTCAGATGAGTTGCTGCCCAAATTAAAAGTGCAGCACCGGATTGCTCTTTCTGGTTCCTTGTTTTTCACTTGGCCTGCTGATAGAAAGGATTGTCTGAAAACGTACACAGTTGTGTTGCAAAGGCATGAAGAGACTCCAGCCTGAATTAACTGACATCAGCCAATGAAGTCCTACATTTTGGTACACACAGGCTAGGCAAGTAACTTGCAAGGTTGTGGCAAACTTGGTGGGGATACTACTAGTCTGCCGTAATGCTTACAGTGTTTCATAGTTACCGGTTCTGTATTGTTTTACATTCTGTGAGTTAGCCAAGTATATCAAGCAAATCAGGCTCACAAAATACAAAATAGATATTAAAACTCGGTCCATTGTTCATGTTAGAGTATGTGGTTTGGATGGGCTTGTAGAGCAGGTAGCCACTGTGTACATTGCTTGTGTTTTTCTGATTTAGTGCAGCCTCTCTGTGCATCTTTAGGTGTAGACTAAACAAATCAAAATGAGACGAACTGAATTCCCGTTCTCAGGAGCGAATTCTCAGGCCAGAGCTACTGGTACAAAGCGATGTGTATTTCTACAATGGATTTAGATTATAATTGAATTTCAGTTTAGAAGAATTTTTTACTCTTTCATATAACTTTGTTTTGTGCCGACTTGTTATCGGAGCCACCTGTGTGGAAAAGCAGGCTTGCTGTGTATATCCTCATCTTTTTTTAGATTATTCCCAACAATCAGTTGATCCCAGTTTTCTACAAGGATGCCGACTGCAAAAGAGGAGTTATTTTTTGTCATACTTGTATATACATTTTTGAAATCTCGAACGCTGGAGAAATTACAGTAATTGGTACTTGGCTAATGATGTCAAAAGATGCATTATAAGTAGTGAAATTTTCAGCTGGGTTATTCCGTTTGGCTTTGCTGATAAAGGGAAATTACTTACATTTTGAAATCATGAGATCAGCGTTCCAGCATAGCAATGTTCAGCGTTGATAGCTGTTAGCTTTTGTTCCCGTCTCCTCGGTTATTGTCACACCTCTGTTCTCATGGAAACCATCAGTGATTCAGAGGGAATGTTGAGACAGTTTTTTTTATATACCACATTGCAAGTTGCAGAAAAGTATGATTATTCTTGTGTTCTTCATGTAAATACTTGAAATTTTATTTGAAGCTGGAGAAGTAACAGCAGCCAACATTTGGTGTGGTAAGAATGCTGATTGATAATGTTGAGATAACTGATTGTACTGTGTAGGGATAGTGAGTAGACAGTTGAAGTTGTTCAGGTCTGTTAAAAGAGCGGTGGCCTGTGTGAATGGCTGCAGCTGTGGTGTGTGAACAGAACAGGATTAGCCTCAGTGGTCATGCTTGTGCTGTGTGCTGTCAAACCGCCATTGAAACAAAGTACATGAAGCTAGCCAGTGAATGAATGCACACTATATAATCAAACACCGCATTGGATCTAAGGCTCAAATGTGCTTTGAGTTCACACCCAGGTTGGGTATAAACATTCAGCTTTGATTCAACCCTTTAAAATCTGGAGACTCCCTAACCAGTGATCGTGAAATCGGGGGGGAAAAAATCATTCACCTGCATCCATTTGAATTGAAAGTAGGCAGTCTCAGCCCTGGCATGTGTCTAAATTGAATTGTTGAATATCTAAGTGTTTCTGATGTGTAGGGTCATTGGCTTTGTCTGGAACCGTAAATGGATTTGAGGTGGTAGTCTCAGCGCCATACTTGGATATAAAGGTTGTCTAGGTGTAGAGTAAAGGCGATGGATATTCGTGTGCAGCAGCGGGAAGGGCCGGTAACCTCTCTTTTTCTCCTGTCCCCCCTTCTGATCTCACCAGAAATACACTCTCCATCATAACACATCACTAGGATTGCTTGGCATAATTCTCTACATTCATATCCCACATGTAGGCACCTCCTTCACCTCTCCACTAATCTAGATTTATTTTATCTGGGTTGTTGCATATTTCACATGTGAACCAGGCTACACGTGGAAATGATAATGCACACCTTACCTTATTCCACATGTATTTCATGTGACCCATAAGCTGTTCATGATTATTCTCGCGCACGCACACATACACAAAAGTTATTCATCATAATGATTATTCGCCACCTGAATTGGTAGTGTTGTTAGGTTTATGTTATACATAGCCTCTCCATTTCCACATGTAATTCCTCCTGCTCCATGTGAACTGTTAGATGCATGCCTTGTTGTTCCTGCTGCTCCAGCCACCTTCTTCCTCTTGCTGATTATTGCAGCTAGAGTGGGAGGGAGCCTAACTGAGCCCTAGCCCTGGACGTACGCCACACGCACCTGTAGCGTGGGATGGGGAAAACAGCAGCGTTAGGCCTGAAACTGCTGTGGACGATGGGGTGTCCCCCCACTAAGGTAAACACTCAGACCACACACTCCTGCCCCTTCCTGAAACAACATACGTACACACACACAGCCATGTCCATTCTTCTTTTGTTCCCCAGTTGTCTTCAGGGATGTGTTTCTTTTTTCAGGATTTCAGATTTTTGGACATATATCTCTTGTTGACGTCAAATGGGAGATTACTTTTTTTCCTGATTTTTATTTTCCTGGCGACATCCCTATTTTCCCTCAAACGCACACATGCATCTGCTCATACATTCCTGCTCCTGACTCACCCACCCACCCACTCACACACCTGATCTTTTGAGTGCACGTATGTCTCATTTAGCCTAAATCTCATCCCTCACTGCCACCGAAGCAGGCAGGTTGTCGTCAGCACAGCCTGTATCTCACAGCCTGTCTCCCAAGAGTACCAGGCAATCACAGCCAGAGCTGGACACGGGACATGTAGATAGGATGGGTTGTTTTAGTTTTTGTACTGCGGCCCTGGGGCCACTTTGGGGTTAAGTGCCTTGCTTAAGAGCACACTGGTAGGCCCTCCATTTCAGTTGAATAACCTGGCTCAGGATAGGTTGCTGGTTCAACGCTCTACCCCTCTGCCCCCAGAAATGATTTTCAATGCCACATTCAACTTGTATGAATGACAATGAACACGGATCTTATCATTTTGTTTTAAATTACATTTTGTCCTATGTTCTTTGAAATGTTTAATTATCAATAAATTACCATGAATAGAACAGTAGCTTTCCTGTGTCAATCTTTTGCCATGTTTTAAAAAAGTTTCAGACTCTTGAGCACTCTAAGAATATACCTAATCTTGAAACACCGGTAAAGCAAAATGGTCAAATAAATGTCCCCAGGACTTGAGAGGTGATGATGTTGAATATTGTCTTATTTTAGGTGCTTTGTTGGAAAGTACTTATTGGGAAGTCGCCAAAGAACTGTGTGGGAGCTTAGCATCAGATGACGTTTTATTCCATTTTCTTCCAAAAACATCAACCTCTGCTTTTCAAATAAAAATCAATAATTTCATAACAATGCAAACCCATTGTTGATAATAATTCTATCACTTTGATGTACAAAAAAGGAAATCAGTAATTGAAGGTATGGACCCTCACTCCCTGCTAACAACAAGACTTGTTCATGGACACTGTTATGTTTCATGCCCGCAACAACAATGAACAGTTTACAGATGGACGTTAGGGTACTTGATGAGAGGAGTCAACGCAGTATACACAGTATTGAGGGTATACTGAGCTCACATGATGACTGGGCTTACTATGTACATAAATGGACCAAGACTGAAGGGCGGGAATGTGAAACTGCATGAGCATCATGCACCTTTCACCGGCTGAACAACATGGAAATACAGTTTCTTCAACTGGTAACATGTAGGTCTGGTTTCCAGTAGCCAGATTAATCCAAGAGCTAGATTCAGTGATTACTCTAAGGGTCTGTAGAGCAGGGAGTATTGTCACACTGAGTCTGTGGATATGTCTTCAGAGTGTCCCATTAAGACAACTCCAAGACTACAAAGACCCTATCATTTGAATTATTAAGTACAACTTAATAATTTACCTCATCTCCTGTAGCTTGCTGAAAGGTAGACTTAAGATGAAAAACATTTTGTATGTAGAGTTATGTACACTGGAAGTCAGATTTAGAGCTGATAAATATCTAGAAATCCTTTCTTATTTTGTACCCTTGACCTGTCTGGTTAAAGTGGGGAACCAAAAAAAAAAAGTTGCTCTTGCACTAACGTGTAAAGGAGCAGGTTTCCTCAAACCTCTAATAAGACTGAGAAGAAGTAGACTGTCTCAGAAACCAATAGAGGTGTAAGTGTTGTAGCCTCCTTGCTTTCCTGATAACTTAGCATTATTTCCCCTAAATTGACCTTTCGTCAAGAATGTTAAAAAGTAACAAGGAGGGATGCATTAGTAATAATCCGACTATAGCCTACATGCCACGAGAAAATAAATGGAAGTGCACAAAGACATTACAGACATGGGGATACTAAACTTTATCAGGGACCTTTTACCCATCTGTACATTGTTTTTGAACAGGGGCGCCCAAAATGGCACTGATGTCATAATCCCTTGCCCAGGTCTGTAGGCTACACCTGTCTCCTGTACACTTATCTGTTCCTGGCTTTACTGACCCAGGCACAGTTTTCCAGAAATTGCCTCAAAGCAGAGATCATCTTTGTTTATTTGCCCAAAATGGTACAAAGATGATCTCAGCGCGAATGAGCTTCTGAAAATCCAAGCCAGGAAACCAGTCCATAGTTAAAAGGATGACAGAGAACAATACAGTCCAGTTGATGGCAACAGACAAGACAAGACCGGGCAAACACTTGTTTAACACCACACGATGTGAACCAGACCAAACATGTATTACAGTACTTTGACTTTCAATCAAAACCTCCCAAGATGCTGCTGGCAGAGTACGAAAAAGGAGCAAGCATTCAAACACACGTATTGAAAATAGCAACGC
Source organism: Myripristis murdjan (assembly GCF_902150065.1). Taxonomy (NCBI): domain Eukaryota; kingdom Metazoa; phylum Chordata; class Actinopteri; order Holocentriformes; family Holocentridae; genus Myripristis; species Myripristis murdjan. The sequence goes on along the minus strand of NC_043993.1, from coordinate 11,260,192 downwards.
TTTAATAAAGAGAGCGGTTTTACAAGACTGCAATGTCTAGCTAGCTAGGTGATGATTGGCATTGACATTCATGGTGTTTTGCAAAGATGCAGCCGTGATAACTGTGTTTGAAGTTTGATGGGGGAACTTATAAGTTGCATTTCTGCATGCGAGGCAGCCTTCAAACAGTTACTGAGCCTACATCTTGCAAAACAGTTGATTATGAATGTCAACGGACGTTCATGTCAAGAGGTAAGTAAAAAATCTCATGGAGAAATTTCCTTAACATTTTCCAAACACACCGGTAAGTGAGAGTTCACACAATGGTCATGCTTTTACCGGGCACACAAGCCAATAAAAAGACGACACTTAATCATGCAAAAAATGACAGTTTCTTTGTCTGTTTAAAAAAAAAAAAAGAAAAGAAAAAAAAAGAAAAGAAATTCCTTTCGAGTTCTGATATCATCCATCCATAGTGACCTTGAATAAGAAGAAGCTGCGCTTTGATGATGACTTTGGTGCAAAAAAATGTTCCTGTTTCGAAGAGGACAGACCCTGTCCTGTCCGCTCCCTCGATGAAGACACTCTTGGTATAGACCAGTTGTGATAGTTTACCCCTGATCCCCCACCCACCCGGAGCCCACCCCTTCCTCCTCAAGATGGACACAAACATCACAAACATCGACCCCCCCACCCGCCCATCCCCTCCCTGGATGATGACACCTTCAAAATACAACCATTCAAACACAGATACAGCAATAAATTGTCCCACGTACAGTACGTCGTCCAATGGGGCTTCAATCACTTTACAGAGAAAGCACGTCTAAAAACACATGAAGAGCGTTACCTATATACAGAGGACACAGCAAATTGTAACAGTCAGAGGTTGGCCTAGGACGGATAAAGCTGCATTGTGGGCATGAGGTGCCACAATGAGAAGAGCATTCAGCTGACAGAAAAAGACGCACCACTGGAACAAAGAGTGAAGGAGAGTGCTACAACGGTTTTCCAAAAAAAAAAAAAAGAAAAAAAACGTCCAAAATGTCTGCTGGCCACTTAGCTAGATTTTCTGTTGAAGATGGAACCTCGTCAGAGAATCTCTACCTGCTCAATGATTGAGGTTCTCAAACACTGATCTCTCTCTCTCGCTCGCTCTGTCTCTCTCACTCTCTCTGTCTGCTGGCAGTAGAGTCATAGCTGCAGTTACCTATAGGGACACTGGTGGTAAGAGTCGCCAGCAGTTACAGTTCAGGGAAGAATCGTTTACATCTGCCACCAGCAGTTAGTTGCAGTTTCTCTGAGAGATTGGATAGGAATCGTCAGCATGTGCAGCTCCAGCTGTCTGGAGAGATAGGCTTAGATTCACTTCAGATTCCATGAGTCCGATGATTGGGGACTTGGCTTTGTCCAGCAGATGAGTGATCCTAGAGCCATCTTAAAGTGATGTCATGTAGCACAGACTGGGACACAGTTAATAATCACACTCATTGCTAAGTTAGTACTACCAGCTCGCAAGAGACCTTTCACCTCTAACCATGGTTAAGTACACAGGGGGGCGCCGTGGCCTCCCCAAGGAACATGACCCTGTTTATCTCAATGGGAAGGCATGTGCACACAAACATACATACAGTACAGGTACATAGAACAGCCACAATCAATAGAAAACAACTTCCTCCCAACTGATTATTGCCCCTTTCAACTGTACATCCCAGCAATAATTTAAAGTTTTGTGCAGCAGAGCGTTGTCCCCTCTTTGAAGGTTTGTGCTATATATACTGTCTGTCTGTGGGTCTTACTCATCTCATTTAGTCTCCCAGTCTCTGCATGGTGAATCAGCTTCTGTGTTGTCACTGTGGGCGTTGGTCGAGATCGACAGACATTATCCTTATTTGCTTTAGAGAGATCTATTCATTTCTGACTTCTCTTATTGGCATTATGCTGTCAGATCCAGAAATATTAACACTACCATTAACAAATTTGTCTCCACCTTAGAAATGCCATTAAATTCCTCTGAGTGGAAATGTAACATCTACCGATGTGATTACCCTTACTAAGATTTTGTGTCCTGTTAAGAGTAAAGGGGTTTAAGAGAGACTTAATTTTGACAGGACCAATGCTCAGGACAGGGAGGACCCCATACAGGTGGGGGGGGGGGTTGAGCATAAGGACGTCATGATTGGCAAGACTGAGAATGACTTCCTTATTAGCATCCAATCACCTCTCTGTCTGGCTCTAAGTGCATTGTTCACTACTTTTAGAACAGCTAGGGTACAACAGAACAGGAGATAGGGTTACAAAACAAAAAACGTCATTCTGTACAGAATCCAGACATGGACTCACAAAAAGTACAAGACTACTATACAGCAGGGACAGCTTCTAAACAGAGTCTACAGATGAGTGAAAAAGACATTTGTGAGATTGCATGATGTTGCACAGCTGTAGAGGAGGAAAAAAAGAAAGTAATACACAGTGTGTATGACATGTCCCCAAGTAGCAAAGTTAGTGTATGAGGTTTGTTTACATCCAAATGTGATGCCTGGGTCTGGCTCAGTGCTTTCATCAGTAATTCCAGTGCAGTAACACATTGGTACCTGGAAACACAGTAATGACATCAGGTACCTGACATCTAGACATGAAAATGCAAAATAAAAACAAACATAACCTTCACGGCTACACCCACCCACATCTACACGAGTGCGCACGCAAACTGATACCTCTCCAAGTCATATTCGTGGTGTGACACGGGCAATACAAAACAAAATGAAACTCATCAAGGACGGTAATGTCGACACGGCACACTGAAATGTAGAAAAAGGGACACGCGTGCTCATCTATCCATGTCGCTTCTGACATCAGGAGACGGATGACACACAAGCGGGGACCGATTCGGATGGGATGCTAAAATCACCTACACGTACATACACCCTTGGCAAAGTTCACGTTGAGTAAAGTGCGTGCAAACGATCCAATCAGAGAAAGAGATGCGTGTCCTCCAAGTATGAGTCAGTGGGGAAGTGGGTGAGTTACGGGAGCAGTTGTTTTTACAGGAAATCATCGGGATCAGGAAATCAGGAAAGGGTCGTGAAGCTTCCACACTTCAGGACGGCTGTCGGTCATCACAGCATCATCACAGGCCATAATCATTGATTTGAACGGACAGCACGTTACCCATTCAGAAAATAGTAAATTAAACAGGACTGGTGGGATTGATGTGGGCTTCTGGTGTCCCAGCTTTACAGAATACGAGACAGAGAGGTCGGTAGCCGCACGGGGAGAGGAGAGGACAGTAGTGGGTCAGGTGGAAAAGAAACCGGTTCCAGCGTTTCATCTCAGGTCTGCGGTCATCCATCCTCTGGTCCTCTCCTTCATCCTCTCCCATCCCTCTCTCTTTCACTGCCTCTATGTCCTCTTCTGTCCTCCTCCTGCACTGGATTTGGTTCTGGATTGGTTTGCTTCAACTTCTTTCTCTTTCTCTCCGTCTCTTTCTCTCGCCCTTTCTCTCGGCTTTGCTGCCATGGTTACAGCATCATCTCTACATGAAGTGCATCTGCAGAGGGTAGCAGAATAGAGAGTAATTTTGCTCAACAAAACACCTCATCAAGTGCTCAGGCATCTATTGACAGGCACATTAACTGCTGCAGTGCTAGCAAAACAGCTACGCGGGGGTATTTAAAGAAGCAGGATTGCACCGTGAGCAATTATATTATTCTTGCTGTATAGAATAATCGGTCAAAACATAATTGAATGTTTGTTTTCATGGGTGTCTTGTGGCTACACCAAGTGATGCTTTCTTACGACGAAGAAAGAGACGGTTTTTAATGTTCGATCTGTCTAAATGAGTAAATTCTTCTTGAAATATTCCTAGGATCCACAGCTCAATGATGCCTGATCAAATCATAAAAACAGATATAATTATTCAAGCATGTTTTGTCAAGTGTGCACAAATCATCTTGGCAAAAACACTGACATATGTAAATTACAGGCCAAAGCCACACTTCATTACTCTTGAACTACAATATATCATCAGTTTATGCTCAGTGCATTTCAGGAGTTCTTTTGTAATTAACTATTATTATGTATTTGTGTGGGTGTGGCTACTCATTTTACCCCAGCCTGACTCATCCACTTCCACTTCACTTAGTGATTTCCTAAATTGCTCAGATGAACTTTTGACAACAGGTATAACATGGATGTAGTAGGATATAGCTGTGGCTTAGTGCAGGTGGAGAGAGCTATATTTCGTCAAGCTGTGATAACAGTTGAGTTGAGCACATTATCTCCCTGTGGCGGCATTGTATTCTGGTCTTTTGAGGCTTCTGCTGGTGAAAAAAATCAGTATCTCTTCCTCTACTGTGGTGAGTTTAGAAGGCAGCCCTCCCTCCTGATTCTGAACATCCGACATTAAAATCGGACGCTTACTGTTAGATGCCTGATCATTTTTTGTCATAAAAGTGCATTGTAGCGTAGTTACACTGAAAATATGTTAACTGTATACATGTGACATTGTCTGGGTTTGGGTGCTTATACATAGGAACAGCAAATCAGGCCCAGGCATGCAGGGCATATCACCATGAACTGTTTTAAACAGTTTATAGGAGTTTAGTAAAACATTTGCCTGTATATGTTCTTTAGCCTGTCTCACCGGGAACTCCCCATTCACGTGTACTGGTTTCCCAAAAATGACTCTAAAAAATGTAGTTCTACCTAAAATATGAACGGGTTATAAACATGACTCAAGGAGATTGAAACCAGGAGGCTGTGGTGTAAAGTTTTTTATTTTGTTTTTGTCTTTTTATGTTTACTGCCATGCTGCCAAACTCTCGGTGAACCTGAGTGGCACAATATAGACAAACTGAGCTGAAGAACATCAACAGGCAAATGTTTTACTAAATGCCCACATCGTTTCGAATGTTTTGTGTGTGTGTGTGTGTTACCTGTGTCCCCGGGATGGGTCCAAAGGGGTTGGTGGGTCTCAGGACAGGCTGGTTGTACATGACAGGCTGGGGGGCCATCATGGGAACTCCTCCCATCTGATGGCTCATCTGAGGAGGGAGCTGAGCCGGAAAAAAAGGAGCGCAGGGACGACAGTTGAATGCAGGTGTGCAAACACCTGCACTAATCTGAAACACTTTGTTTCAGATTAGTGAGTGGATTTCATGTCTTAACAGATGTGTAAGTAAGATTGGACCGGATAAGTTTGTTCATTACCATTCCATACACAGGCACTTGGGGTGTCGTCATAGGAAAAGCCACTGGTGCTGGAGCCTTCAGAGGAACAAAGAGAGGGACACAACAGACATTAAGGAAAAACACCAAAAAATGTCATTTTCCTGCCCTATAGAGCAAGTTATCCATCCAGATACTATAGTCTCTATGTGATTTGGCAAGGTTTGACCTGCTCTGTATCCCAGCACCTCAATACAGTGAGAATGGATGGTTATTGTTTTATGGCGTTCAAACTGTCAAAAATGTGAAAAACTCAACAGCAATAGGTATTTCCAAAAAAACAATGCCACTGATAAACGGCATAATCCACAGTCCTTGACGAGTGAAGACCCCAAATTTGTTCTCACTGGGGTTGCATAGCCATAGTTTGCTGGTGTTCTTTGGCAGGAAATAGATCCAAACCAAGACTTTGGCTGCTGAGTTTTTCACAAGTACATTTTTGTCAGTTTGTGCTCCACGAAATATTCATCTAGACAGGGAACACCACAGCAGACTGGAAACGCAAAAACTATCTGGATGTACGTGGAAACCTTTTATGTTGGGTGAACTGCTCCTTTAACACAAGACTTTCTGGCAAAGCAACAAAGCCAGAACCTGTGATAATCTTCACCTCACCTCAGTAGTCGTCTGTGGACCTGTATCTACTTTTAAGTCTAGTCTCCAAACACACTACTGTAGTGATGCTTTTAACCTTACAAGCCATGTCCTCATTCATTAGTATTTGCAGACATTTGCTTTTAGTAAACACTCTGATCCAGAATGACTTACACAAGTGCAGCACTGGAGTAAAATTCAGTTCAGGTAGCAGCCACAAGGGATAAAACAACAGTGCCAAGACAATACAATAAGCAAAAACATTGTTTTGTCCTTGGGAAATTCATGTATCATCAACAAAGCAGCCTAACAATAAAAAGTGTTTGGTGCATGGATTTAAAAATAAATAAATAAATAAATAAAAAAATCAAAGCAAGGGCATTTTGTGGAAGACGAGGCGAAGATCAGATGTGAAAAGGAAGGGAAAGTTTGGAGGTGAATAAACAGTCAGTACTTACATAGCCAGAGTAGATCATCCCGTTCTGTTGAGAAAGGGAAGCAGAAAGGAGAGAGCAATATTTGAGTTTGATGTAGTTTCAGAGGAGAGGTTAAAGAAAACTCACACAAATCTACATACCACAATTAAGGTCATCCTTAAATGATAAATGATCAAAATAACTGAAGCGTTTTAAAAAGATGCCTGCTGACATAGGTGCTTAGTTGAAAAAAGAAATCACATCACTTTTACCGACTGGCTGGCATAATGTACAGATACAGAATAACAATTTTTCTTTCTCCCCTTCTTTGACTCCCCATTGTTTATCTTAGCATATTTTTTTGAAAATTGTGCCTATTTGCTACTTTGTTACACATAACATCTCTACAATGGTTCCCTCACATTCACTCGTTCACACACACATTGACACACTGATGAAAGAGGCTGCAATGCAAGGTGCCAAGCTGCCCATAAGGAGCGGTCAGGAGTCAAGTGTCTTGCTCAAGGGCACTTCAACACGCTCGCTGGGGGAGCCTGGGATCCAACCACCGCTCTACCTCCTAAGCCAATCCGCCCGTAATGCCTTTGAACGTACTTAAAGTGCCAGATTTGGACTGCATCAGACAGTTCAGGTAGCGTCACAGATCTGTGTGTGTGTGTGTGTGTGTCTGCATTAGTACTTTACCATCTGAGGAACGGGCATGGGTGCGGGTGCCATAGGGTGGGTGGCATGGGTCCAGTTAGTGCTGGTGCACATAGTCTTCGACTGCCAGCCACTCCCTCCTGTTGGCTTCTTCTCTACCAGCTGATTCCACTGGAGCTCCGGCCTGATGCACACACACACACACACACACAAGTCGAGGTACATAATCACATTCATGTGCACAAACACACATACACAGACAGGTGCAGAGTGTGCAAAAAGAGAAAGCGAGACAAAGAGAATGCAGTGATGCATGAATCATGAGAGCACGAACAGGCATAAAACTGAACAGACAGAGCAGAGTCATTTGCTCACGGCTCAGTTTTGAATGTCAAACAAAACCACTCACTTTTTGGCTGGCGTCCCCCCAAACTGCAGGTCTGAGAGAGGAAAGAGAGGCGTAACATCACCCGAGAGGAATCAATACAGAGAGTGGAGTATAGTGGGAAAGACGGAGGAATGAAAGTGATTATTGAATCTACTGAGAGAGATACTCACTGCCAACTAGGTTGGCTAAGGAGGAGTCCAAATCATTGGGCAGCATTTTCCCAGAGTGCAGTGGAGCTCCAGGGCTGTGAATTTGAGTCGGTGGGGCCGGCTTCAGCAGGTCACCTGAAATCACCAGGTTGCCACAGTTACGCCAAAGTGGAAGAGAGAGGGGACAAATCAAGACAGCATGAGGCAACTGGGCTTCAGTTTCAGACTATTCAGCTCTGACTGCTGCGTGCTTCTGTGGGTTTGCATGTGTGCATGCTGATTTACATGCCTGTGTGTGTGCGCAAGAGTGTGTGTGTTTCTGTATCAGCGTGTGTGCATATACAGTCCTACCTCCCCAGGCATTGTTATTGTTGGGCACAGTGTGTGTGGTCTGGATAGGGGTGAAGTTAGGCTGCAGGGTGAACAGCTCACTGGTCAGGTTTGGCACACTGCAGGGCAACAGGAGGAGAGGAGGCCACACGTTAATTCCCCAGAGCTGCATTTTTTAAAATTGACTTAAAGGTGCACCATGCAAAAATGTAGAAGGTTGATTAAAATGAGAACTCTTTAGACTCAAACTGACAAAAAATGTGGCATTACCACGTAATTGAGTCTATGTGATTCTCATCGTCACACTGACTCACTGACAGATTGCGTGCTTAAGACAAACATACAACCCCACCAAAACAACAAACCAACACGTAATCATACAAAAAGAGAAAAGAATAAAGTAAATTCATTAAGAAAAAAAAATCTCCAGTTCTCCATCCTGAATATGGCAATAATTGAGTGCCAGATTCTATACCTTTAAGTCTACAGAGTCTGGTATCTGGATTGTACTAGGGACTTTCCATTCCAAAGAGTGGTGACCCCTTTTCAGTATGCATGAAAAATCAACAGGGAGATAATCTAGGAGTGGTGACTTTTAAGAACAGATTACTGCGGCCCAGTCAGCCCAGCATGCATTCTTTCATGTAGAAGTGTATTGAAAATCTCTCTGCACCAGAGGGTCACAGTAGCTGGCGTGGAAGAGCAAATTCTTATTTACAATGATGGACTGGCAGGGGGCAAAGGGCCTTTTGATGATGAAAAT